>NC_087164.1:15492422-15544922 GCF_035594125.1 Scylla paramamosain
GATGACAACATGGGCGCCCCTTCTCATTCAATGGAAGCACTGCAGAATTTCCATCAAGGCTCCGTCTAACACAGCTTCAGAAGTTAAGGGAAGCTTTCGAGAGTCTCTGTTTAAGGAGGACCATGCATCACATCACGCGTTGCACCTCACACAAGTTTGGCCAGAACCGCCGGGGAAGGATGTGGAGGATTTGTGGGAAGAGGCAGGAAGCTGTGGAAGTAACGGGGAAGGGAGTATGGATGGGGCAAGGGCATGCGTGAGACGAAGTGGAGGTGGAAATGACCACAAGAAAATGGACTGCCGCTGTGAAAGTGGCTGGGAAGGGAGGGCATGAATGGGACTAGGGAATGCGTAAGACTAAGTGGAGGTGGGAATAAGCAGAGGTAAGTGGACTGCCACTGGAAGAAGAGAGGGGGTGGAGAATGGTTAGGTAGTGGGGATGGGAAAGAGAAAGGTCAGCTTTGAATGTTCTTTTGAGTGACATTCTGTGAAATGTTATGCTGTTTTTGTTATTGTAAGAGGATTGTATTATGTTCTCGCTCTGTATAGCCACTGATATTACAAGGTTATTAGCGAAGGACAGTGCTGCATTTACCATTACCATCAACATCTGTCGTCGTCGTCGTCGTTGTTGTTGTTGTTATCATCAATATTGCCAACGGACACAAAGCAGGAAAAACACACACACATACACACAGCACAACTCTGCTCCATAATCTCCTGGAATCATAAAACTCTGCAGTGCTCAAAGAAATTAATAAACCCATCTGACCTGAAATGTAATTATCTACATTTGTCAATTAGAAACAAATTTTGGTTAATACGATGAACTGTGCATATCTTCTAAACGAAGCTGGTGGTGGTGGTGGTGGTGGTCTGATTAACACTAAACGGGTTTATTCACACGAGGAAGAATTATACACATGGATTGATAAAATAGATAATCAAAGGCTCAGTTGATTTTCTGATAGGTGGGATGATGGCTGTTATTTTTATTTATTTATTTATCTTACTTCATCGTCGCACACTTTTTCATATCTATTTATTTACTTCATACCTCAGTCATACCTCTTACCTTACCGTGGCTGAATGTTTTATGTATAAGGTGAGCATAGACAGAATAGGTCACGGGGGGACTATAATACACATCTTGTTTCTTGCTTGTCAAATGTGAGTGAATGGCGGGGAGTGGAGATCTCGCAACCTTTTTTCATTTCTCACTATAGTAAAGGAGTCCAGAAGTTCGTTTTCGTGGGCATAGACAGGAAGACACCACAGAAAATGGGAGCGAACGTCACAAAAAGAAAGCCTTCCGCGCAGCCCGAGTATATTTCAATATTATTTACAGAAACAACGCAGTTCTTCGAAATATAATGACGTAAATGACATGTTATGTTACGCGAAGTGCTGTTGGATATTTCTAGCGTAACACAGTGAACCAAGCGGAAAGCAGAAGCAGCAACAATAGCAATAGATAAATAAATAAATAGAATAACGACAAATGCTAAATTGCGCAACACAAAAAAAAAAAAAGGTTCCTCAGCTACAAAGGCAATCCAAGAGAGGACAGAGAAACAGAACGACGAGATGAAGGCAGAAAGCAGAAAAAAAAATAAAAAAAATCGTTGCAGTGAAGTGGAACAAACGAATGGGAGCAGACATACGAGAAGGATGCATCTCTTCAACATATTGTCACACATTCCTCATCTCCCAGAAAAACTGTCTAATCTCCTCTGTCCTTGCTTCTCAAACACAATAATCGCAAAGTGGTTCCACTATTTATTTCCGAGTCATCTCGTCTTCAAGGGACAACGCAAAATGGCTTCAGGTCGCCGTGAAGTGAAACAGAAAATTGTCCCAAAACAAAATTGGTTTAATTACGCTTTTCACATTTTTCTTTCGCTTCACTGCCTTTAATTTTCCTCAAATACCTTTCCAAAATGTGCAGCTCCTCGCATTTTTCTGCATCTAGTCATTATAAATGCAAGAGAGAGAGAGAGAGAGAGAGAGAGAGAGAGAGAGAGAGAGAGAGAGAGAGAGAGAGAGAGAGAGAGAGAGAGAGAGAGAGAGAGAGAGAGAGAGAGAGGTGAGGACTTTTCTGCTTTGTCACACATGTAATTTCGTAAACCAATGTATTACGGTTTAAGCAGATAAAGAACATTCCCAGATAGTAGAAATAGGAGCCAAATGACCTCGTACTTATCCTTGCGTGTCCCTAATTACACCAACAAGACTAAAGAGGAGCTTGCCTTCCTTCATAACTTTCTCACGGAGTCATTTCTTTCGCCAATCGTCTCCTTTTAATTTTTTTTTATACAATCATTAAAAAAGAAGAAGCTCTGGGGAAATTAGGAGAGGGAGAGAGAGAGAGAGAGAGAGAGAGAGAGAGAGAGAGAGAGAGAGAGAGAGAGAGAGAGAGAGAGAGAGAGAGAGAGAGAGAAATGGAGGAGCAGGTCAGGTGTTCGCCATCGACGCCACCAGCAGGTAATTAGCTTAACGAGCGGACCTGAAGGCCACTGCCATATATTACCTTCACGTAATTACCGGTGAACTGCATTAAAGTAGAATTTTCTCTGGCGCTGAGGAGGAGGAGGAGGAGGAGGAGGAGGAGGAGGAGGAGGAGGAGGAGGAGGAGGAGGAGGAGGAGCAGGAGGAGGAGGAGGAGATGATGGAGAAGTAGGAAGAAATGTTTCCTTATGAGGTGGGAGTTTCCAGTGTTTAGTGGACGGTGAGTGATGGAAATTAAGAGATAATTTTGATGGAGAGAGAGAATGGGGTTAAGAAAGATCAAAGAAGTGGCAAAGGAAGGGAGAAGCAAGGAGAAAAGAAAAGAAAAGAGAGAGGGGGCCCCAATCAGGTGAGACAAAAGAGGAACACCAAGGAGAAGGAAAAGTTGGAGGAGGAACAGTAGGAGGAGGAAGAGGAGGATAAAGAGGGAACTGATTAAATGAAGATGAATGTCGATCGAGATGGAATGACAGTAATAAAAGGAAAGGAGAAGAGAATGCAGGAAGAGCAAGAGGAAATGAAAGGATGAGGATGAGAAAGAAGAGGAGAGTGGCAAGAAAGAATATGGAAGGATGAATCTTTATACAAAAAAAGAAAAAAAGAAAAAGAAAAAGAAAACATGTCTATCTTCCTCTAGTGCACTCGGAACTGGGCAAAAATTTAGAATCGTCACGTGAACCAACTTTCAGATCCAAGTCCAAAATTCCGATCCTATTAAAACTCATCAGCAAAATATTATGACTCACAAGACAAAGCGAAGGATATCGAAGGAGAGCAGGCGCTTCCACAGGCCTCATCTCTCAAGGGCATCACAGGTAATAATAAAATAACGGTGGATATGAAAAGAAAAGAAAAAGTTATTTGTGAGGAGGAGGAAAATAAGCATAGACTATGAGAGGAAAGAAAAGGAAGAAATGTGTGAAGGTAAAATGCAGAGGAGGAAGAGGAACATATGGAAGAGGAAGAGGAGGAGGAGGAGGAGGAGGAGGAGGAGGAGGAGGAGGAGGAGGAGAAAATGAGAGAATGAGGACGAGGAAAAGCGAATGAGAACGAGGAAGAGGAGAAAAAAAGAGGGAGATGAAAAGGAGAGGAGGAGGAAGGAGAGTATATATATATATAAAAAAGTAGGGTAAGGATGACGAAAAGTACAACTATTAAACGATGAAAAAAAAAAAAAAAAAATGAATATCAGATGCAAACCAAAAAAATAATAAAACCATTAAAACCATTGAAAGATGTGGCGTGTCTTCTCATCCAGTGCGACGAAGATGCTGCAAAATAAAAATGGTGATGGTGGTGGTGTGGTGGCGGTGGGTTCTGGAGCAGATCCGATTAAAGTAGAGCAGTGGTGGTAAGAGCAGCACCAGTAGTAGTAGTAGTAGTAGTAGTAGTAGTAGTAGTAGTAGTAGTACTTGGAGTAATTAGGTAATAACATTTCGAAATTAATATACTGATTACATTATACACACAGGTAAGTTGGAATCCCAGCAGCGAGGTGGAGTGTGAGGAGCAGCAGTAATAATTGTGGTGGGAAGGCAGGTGACTAACGTGAATAAACTGAAGCCTTGCATCGTGTGGGCAAGAATAGTGGTGTGATAAAAAGCAGAATAAGAAATAAAAGTGAAATAAAGGCTATTCTGTACAATAAAAAGTCAATATTCTCTTATACCTAAAACACTGACGGGAATGTATTTAGAATCGTATACATTAAACAAATATGATCTAAATTATGATTTCAGTCACTACTGGTATAAAATACTGACGCAGAATATGTATGTAGATATAAGTATAATATTCTCACTGTCACGCAACAAACCTGAGCATATATTTTTTTGATAATGTAAAACAACAATTAAAAACGGATACTTTGTGACACGCTGCACCAAATATTCACAAGAACAAGAACAAGAGGGAAGCTGCAAGAAGCCATTAGGGATACACGTGGCAGTCCCTTTATAACCATGCCTATATACTCGTATTTCCACCAACCACAAGAACTCACCAACTATTCTTGTCACCCTTTAAATCACGATACAGAGGACAGGTCAAAGAGGGAATGGCTATCGCTAAGTTAGTCTTTAAGGATCCGAAACTTCCTGTAACAAAGCTCTACCTCTCACACCACCACAGCCGCACCACCACCACGTCATAATCTCTCGCTCACTCTCTCAGACGCACGGACGCTATCATTATTATCAGTGGTGGGGATTGATGTTATGAGTGCTGTTATGGCTTCCTCTGCCATTTTCACCAAGTTTGTGGTCCTCGTGATGAATGCAATGGTGAGGCAAAAATTGGTGACGATGTGTTGGTGGTGATTGATGTGGTGGTGCTAGTGGTGGTGGAGAATGAGGAGGAGGAGGAGGAGGAGGAAGTAAAATGGTGTTAAAACAAAGGAATCTATGACGCTCTCTCTCTCTCTCTCTCTCTCTCTCTCTCTCTCTCTCTCTCTCTCTCTCTCTCTCTCTCTCTCTCTCTCTCTCTCGAAATAACACCTGGTGCATTTTTTCAGCGACGGCGTGCACAAAAAAAAAAAAAAAGCTTTTCATATTTTTCTGTGCGTATATATATATTTTTTACCATTCACATTTTTTATCGGGTTTTCTTTGCTGTCTCCTTTGTTTGTTCAAAAGAGAGTTATTCTTATCGGCTTGTGTTTGCAAATATTTGTACATGGTTTTATTTCTTTCCATAAAATGTGCAGAATTCACAAGTTCAGTATTTTATTCTTTTTATCTATTTATTAATTTATTTATTCATTTTTTTTTTGTGCTGCTCAAAGCTTGGTGAATTGCTTTTTAATCAGATATCATCTAGAGTTTGTGCAGCGTATTTTGGGTCTTTTCTTTGTTTATGCTTTCAAGTTTGTTCATATATTTCGTTTCCATGTTCCCTTTTTTTTTTAATGATACCTTTTTCGTACTCGCTCCTCCCCTCCCTTTCTTTTTTCCTGTTCTTCGTTCTTTTCTCCTCGCTCATTTTTCTCGTTCTCTCCTTTTTGCGCCCCCTGTAACGGGTCCAATCACGTAATCATTTTGACATTATTGTCCATGACGTTTGTTCCGTTCGCTACACACACACACACGTACACCCACACACACACACACACACACACACACACACACACACACACACACACACACACACACACACACACACTTTTACGTTTTTGATTCTACGGCTGCCTGCCCACTTCCATTTCATTTCTGATATATATATATTTTTTTTTCAAAATTTTTTTTATTTTGATGGATTTCCACCACCTTCATCATCTCTTCTACTTTCTACTCTCTCTCTTTTTTCTTACTTTTCTCGTACATGTTTTCAACAACAAGAACAAAGACAACAGACACAATAACAATAGAAGCAACAATAGCAACAGCAACAACAAGAACAACAACTGCTGCTACTACTACTACTACTACTACTACTACTACTACTACTACTACTACTACTACTACTACTACTACAACTATTACTACTACTACTATTGCTTCCACCATCCCCTCCATCACTGCTCTTCTATAAGATTTTTCAACATTACACAAAGCCTTTCTCCAGCACATTAATCTGTACAAGTAAAATCTTTTGCTTTGCCTGTCTTTGTGAATATGGCGACGCTAAGAGGATTACATAATATCTAAAGGCATGAAAGAGGGAAAGGACAGTTTTTATGATAACGTATTTGTATCAAAGAGGAAATCATCTTAAGTATTAACATTTACTATACTTATATTTCTAAGCAGTGTTACTCTCTTGATGGCGGCTGGGAAAACTGATTGGATTTGATTTTATTCTACCCATTAATTTTTCGTTTCACTTGCTGTGCTTTTTTTTTTGTGTGTGTGTGCGCGTGTGTGGGAGGGGGGACCGTAATACTGCGTAACTCAATCGGTAACTTTATTCCATTTTCTCTTTTACCCAAAGTGCCTGGCTCGCTGCACCACCTGACGGCCACTCGCTCCCACAATGCACCTGTGTGACCGCCACTAACTCACTCACTGTCTCCCGTAACACTTCTTTTCTACGTTTCTCTTCCTTTCACCCACTTATCCCATCTACTCTCATCCGTTCCTTCTCTCTTCCACTAACCACTATGTCACGTATTCATAATCCACGCTCAAACCTTATCCACTCATCACTTGTCATTGTTTATTTCTCTTTACCTTCCTCCACTTCCGTATTCACCATCCATCTTTTTCCCATTCGTCCGTTCTCACTCTCTCTGCCTCGCTCCCTTTCAGTTACTTCCTCTCTTTCCTACCTCACCGTATCGCCCGTCCGCAGCTCCCTCCTAGCTACGCAAACAGACTCACACATTCCCCAGGTATCCGCAGCGACAGTCTGTAGGGTGACGCTGTAGAGTTTTATGGCTTGGTTCGTGACGTTTGGTTGAGTTTGATGAAAAGAGAAAGACATAATACAGAAATAAAAAAAGAACAGACAGACAGACAGACAGACAGACAAGCATGAACACAGAGGCACAAAAAATGGAAAGATTTCAATTTCAATTCCTTTTTTTTCACGACACTTTTGCATGCACTGTCTCGCGTTTATTGTTTTGCGAAAGACATCAATAGACAAATCATACGACTGAACATTCACCCTCCTCGAAAACTGTGTGTGAATATGTATGAAAATTGTTAAGAATGATAAAATTTCGTGTATTTTTCATGTCAGAAATGTGGAAACAATATAATTTCTGTACAGTTGATGGAAAGTAAGATAAAAGAATTCGAAACAGCAGGGAAAAAATTATGTGTAAAAAATGGCAGCCGAAAACAAAGAGAAAAATTGACTTTTCAATTATTTGGGGCAACATTATTTTACAAAACAGACAAAACCAAAACACAAAAATACCTTATAACAAAGTGCCTTTAATTCCAATTCCAATTTCTTTTCGATATGTTGTCTTTCCCATTCTAGCAGCAATAAAAGAAGGTTCCTTATTTTAACAATGGAAGCTTCTCCGCGCCAGGAAAGGTCATGTGTGGGTTATTTTGTCTCATTCTTGGTAAAACACTGACTGTCATTTTCCCCACCCGCTGCAGGGACGCATGGAAAGCCGCAGGGGAAACACGGAAGCAACAGAAAAAGAAAACGCGGAAACTGGGCGGCGGCAACAAACACGACACGCAAGGTTGTGACTGTTTTCCTGCTGCATTTTTCTCACTCGCGATGCATTAGTCCTACTTTTACCTGATGTACGCGCCGACGTGAGAGGAATGGGGGAGTTATTCATCCACATCAAGGAATAAAGCAGTTATTCATTATTCACAATGTAAAAGTGTATATGAGTGAACATGAGCGTCCTCAACTCCAGGTCGTTTTTACTTGACGTCCGCGCTGGCGTGTGAGGAATGAGTGGGTTATTCATCCACATCAGGGAGTATTGCACGATTCTTTGTGTATAAAAGTGTGTATCTGTGTGAACCAGACATCCTTAACTGGAAGTGATGTCGCTCATATCTGGAATGTGTCCCTGATAATGTGAGGCTGTGATGGAGTATTTAGACGCACGACCCGAGCTGTGGCGCTCAGGGAGAAAAATGGAGACACGATAACTATAACAAGACACGGTTATTGAGCGTCGCGACAAGACAACTCCGGGAATAAACTGAATATTCTCAAGATAAAAATAAGTAGAAAATTAAGTTTTCCTTTGACGTAACTAAGAAGAATGTAAATAGCTTTGTTTTTCTTTACTGCATCTGGTTTAGACATGCAACTTCCAACATATACCTGCTGAAAAGTAAACTAAACAAATGCGCGTGGGTAGTTGATTCATACAGAATAACAATAATGAACTTAATTAAATTATGTGAATTTCAAACATAAAAAAATTACTATGTGGAACAAATTATGTCATTCTTAAGTATATGTTAGACGAATAATATGAAGCCTGTATAAAAAAGTACTGTTGAATATGGAAAATGTGCAAACGTTTCCAAAAAAGTTGTAAGAGAATGAAGGTGAAGGTATCATGGTGAGGTTGATGCATACACGTGGAGGCTTGAAGAACATGTGGAGATTCGCTGAAGGAAGACTGGCAAGGTGTCATGATTTTGAATATCAGTCTCTGAAACTATGCCTCGCTTGGGAGTTGATAATTGTTATTTTTCAAGCCAGAATCTTTCTCGAGTGAGGGAATTATTATCACCACACGCAGCACAGCTTTGTGATCGACGCAGCAGGTGATAATCAAAATGCATGAAATGGTTGTCATTCTGGGTTATGGTTTACAAATCAATGCATTTTTATTATGAAATTGTATAGCTTTTCAAGTCCAGATCATGGCACAGCATGACACCCTGGAAAAATTAAAATATTCATGTACATTAGTTTCTAACCTGTTCCTCTGTGAACTTTAATTTTATTTATGTATATATGAAGCTCCAGAAACAGCAAAATTCTTATACCATGTGATAAATTTCTTCTTTTTCTTTTCTTCTTCTTTTTCTTCTTTTTCTTTTTCCTGATGATAAACACCACTTTGGTAAACAAATACATAATAACCCATTGCTATTACTATAACATAAGGCCACAGGAAAAGACTATGTATGCATATGTATTTCCCCTTACTTTCTTAGCAAGGGTTTACACAATACTTTTCTGTCGGGGCGCAAGCTCAAAGGACATAAATACATGCATGAAAGTTCCTGGCTAAAGGAAAAGAAATACTCGGAAAAGCAGCTGGAAGATATGGCTGGCCAGCCCTCAGAGGCCACACCCACCAGGGGGTTGTTGATTTCCAGACCTCTTAAGCCAGGCGGGGCTGGGCTGAAGGCTGAGTAGTAAGAGTATTAAGGCGGGGCAGGGAATACAGGATAGGAATAAGGTTGGATGGCAAGGAAAGGCTAAAACGAGCAGGGAGGCTGGGAGCAAGGTTAGGTTGGGCTGGGACTAGGATTTAGTTGGGAAAGGTTGCTGGTGGAGAAGTGAGAATAGTTCTTGATGGCTGGATGAGGATGGAAGACGGTGAAGATAGGTTTGGGCGATGATGGAAGTGAATGGCAGGGACTGGGTGGTTGGGTAAAGCTGTTTGGTTGGCAGGGTGAGGGCTGGGTAGCAGGGTGGTAAATGGAACAGTGACTGAAGCGGGAATAGGAGCCAGTCCTGCGAATTTTCTAATGTACATTGGTCCAGCAATTTCACAGAAGATCCCCTCAGCCGCACTGTTGGGAAAGGTGAACTGGATTTTGAGGCATTTGCAGAATAAAACGTTGGGTTATTTTTTTTTATGTCTTATGATTCAGAACGGCGATCTTTTTATGAACACTTTTATCTGGTCAGAGAATCACAAACCAACTCAGAGCCGTTATGTGGTATTATAGTATGAGCGACTGAACCTATTTTTTATATATCTGGGTATATGACATCAGTTTGTTCTGCCATATAGCAAACGTGCATTGACTCTGGTAAACCACACACACATGCGCGCGCACACACACACACACACACACACACACACACACACACACACACACACACACACACACACACACATCTATAATAATAGACAAATTGCTTCTAGTTTTTACGATTTCTTTGTCTTCATTGAAAAAAATAAATATCCATTGTCTCTGTAAGGGATTCTCTCACTTTTATCTCCGTTCTTTTGACAAATGCTCATCTGGATGCTAAGCAAAGGTGGAATTCTGGGTTGTAGGTAACTAATTATATAATGATGAAGGAAATAAGAACAAAGGACTGGATCAATACCGCATGTTCTCACGATATCAAACGAGCTACTGACGCAGAATTGTATCATGAAGTAATATCCTTAATTTACAATGCCTGCGCGCTCGTCCATCCTCCTGGGTCTGGTTTGACTTTTAATGTGCAGGTCAGAATTCGTCGGTGTTTCCAGAGACAAATGAAATTATGCAGCAGGTAGTGTTGGCTACTTTTGCATTACATTATGCATATCAGAATATTCGTATTTTCATCAATATCACACTAGAATTTCCCAATTCTGAATTCCCACCAGCTGTTCTGTTGTGTTGAGATTCCACTGACTTTATAACGCATTCAAGACTAACTTCAGAAACAAGACATTTCTCATTCATTTTTCTTTTGTCTTCATGTTTTCAAACCTCTCTAAGGACGAGACCAGGCGAGTGTGTCGCACCGGACCTGAACGTAAGGAATATTCAACACTTTGGAAAGCATTTGAAACTTCGCTCACGGAAACAAATGAAATAACTATAACAAAGCAAGGATGGCACAGTTTGCATTATTCCTTCAACACCAGGCGAATAAATGGTACATTGTTAACTTGAAAAGTTAAAATAATTGCAATACAAAAAAATACTTATAAGCAGCAACAGCAGCAACGCCCTCCCCTCCCCTCCCTCCATCTGAGATGCTAACACAACACAAATGTTCTCCACAATGGGAAAAAAAAACAAAAAAAACATACAATGTATACTCGAGGTACGCCTCAGAACGACAACTCTGCACACCACGTATTCAGAGGCGGGCGGCGGCATTGTCATATTCTGGAACCGCACACCAAACTTGAAAGGAAAGTCTCAGGCGAACAAGGAAGCAGCCCACGCTGTCGGTTCATTGCTTGTGCATTAAACAGACGCCGCGGTCTCGCTTCAAGACCAACAGCGTGTTCTGCAAACCTCAGATCAAGCAAATCTCCAGTCCACGGTGTGATGCGTCTTGAAGATTTATCATCACCGAGGCACAGAGTGAGGAAGGCGCTAGTTACCTTCCAAATTTAAAGTGTGATGCGTCTTAAGTATCATCATCACCGAGGCACTGAGTAAACAGGGTGCTGGTAACCTTCCAGATCCAAGGTGTGATGCGTCTTGAAGTATCATCACCGCCAAGGCACAGAGTAAGCAAGGCGCTGGTAACCTTCCTTGGCGCAACAGGTCAGCCAGCCCGATGCCTCCCACAGAACAGGAAAACCACAATTAAAGTTACATTACTTGAGGGAAAAATGAGAGAGAAAACCAATTAAGAGGCTTAGAGGCTTTTTATTCCAAGTAAATAGGAATCGATGCATGGCAGGAGATAGAACGTAATTACCTGCGAAACGGAAAGGCTTAATCTCACCTCAGGAAATAAAATGAACAGCTTGCAGGGAGTGTGTTAATATTTCTTTTGGCAGCAACATTTTGTAAGTTTTTTCCGGCCTTTATTTACAGCTCTCGGTCCATATCCTCTATTGGAGATTAAAATACATAAAATTCTTATTGCTAAAAGGATATTGGTAAAACTCCCAGCCGCTACTGGTGTTAGTAAGTGCTACACAAACAACAGATAATATTAGGCTATACAGCGGCACAATATTGGGACTTCAGGATCCTTATCGCAGCAAGTAGCACTAGTATTTGAAATGTCATGAGAACAAATCCGAAATAAATGGATGTTATCGGTCCCAGAAATAAATCTTGACTATGTGTCTTGCGGTTTTAGGTAACAGTTCGACTCAAAAAAATGCTCACTTTTTAAAACTCAATTTCACGCACTAAAACACCGACGACACATCTATCATAACTACACCTTAACTTTTAACAACACAGCTACAGCCTCACAATATGTTCATAGTACACACATTCATTACACCTGTCTCTACGTCCCTCTCTCCTCCGCTGCCTTCCTCTCTCAACACCTGGTCCCTTTCTCACCTTTAACAGTCCCCACTCACGCAACAAGGACATGTGAGCACCGGAAAGTACCTTTGTCTTTCCTCTCCATCACCTCACCAGTTCACCCTCTCACCTGAAGACTTCACGGGGAGTTCTTTTGAAGTTGTTTTCACGCCGGCAGCTACGTCAAGACTACTGGGAATTAAACACAAGGGTGAAGCTTTACTTGTGTCACGGTGGTGTTTTAAATTTAAACTCTTTTATACTGAAACCTGTGATGTAAAGACTGCAGCAGAGAAATAGCATATGAACTAGGAAAAAAGAGAGAACTTTGGAAGAGGAGAGAAACTGTGTAAAATTGAAAGCAAAAGGAATACAATAAGCAGTGGATGAATAAGAACAGTGCAGCGACAAAAGATCCTGCAGCAGGAGAGGGGAAAGAACGCAAGAGGGGAATTAATAGAGGAATCGCAGCAATAAAGGAAAGATTCAGGGAGAGAAGATGTCAGAGGGAGGGAGGGAGAGAGGACGAAGGAAGGTTATCGACACTCCATTACCAGCCAGGGAGATGAAAGGGCAAGGCAACCTTCCTCCTCCTCCTCCTCTTTGCTCTCCTCTTCCCATCCCTCCTACACCTTCCTCTGTTCCCTCCTCCTCTCTCAGCCCGCCAGTCCTCCATCACATCCACCACCACCACCACCACCACCACCACTCTTCGCCAGTTACCACTTTTTATGTGTTTTTTTTTTTTTTTTTACCTTGACTATTTCTTGTTGCCTGAAATTTGCTTTTTCTTTTATCATTTTTCAGGATGTATGTGTGTGTGTCTCTGTGTGTGTGTGTGTGTGTGTGTGTGCGTGTGTGTGTGTGTGTGTGTGTGTGTGTTTCACGAAGTTGTGTATACTAATTCATTCTCTCTCTCTCTCTCTCTCTCTCTCTCTCTCTCTCTCTCTCTCTCTCTCTCTCTCTCTCTCTCTCTCTCTCTCTCTCTCTGTCAGCTTAATCTTTCCTCATCCCCTTCATCCCACTTTCTCAATCTCTTCCTTCATCATTCTTCATTCTTATTCTTCCGTGCTTTCGCTGAAAAAAAAAAATCATCTAATCTAGTAAGTACGCGAGGTCAGCGAATCCTCCCAGTATCTGCTCGCCTTTGTCCGATGGATTTCGCGTCTCACTGCAATGTTGTAAAATGGGAATGAAGGCAAATCAGGCGACTCAAAGTACAGACGTCCGGGGCTTCGATAGTTAGTGAAGTTTCCGTGAAAGATTCGGAAGATATTCATTACATGGTTAATTCACTTCATAAATCAACATTTTCTTCTTTCCTTCCGGTTATTCATGTTTCTTTCGTTATGGTGTGATAATTCCTTTACTTTATCATGAATTTCTTCCCTTACTTCATCCTTTCTTTTTCATATTGCATAAGGTTAAAACTCCGCGGCTTTTGATTCCTCGCTCCCTCCCCCCAGAAAGTTACCTTATATAATCTGAGTGTATTGACTAGAGCAACCTACAAGTAAATAACCCTCATAGTTTGGTTCATACACACACACACACACACACACACACACACACACACACACACACACACACACACACACACACACACACACACACACACACACACACACACACACACACACACAGAGTAAAATACAGTCACATGTGAGCCTGCAGTGTCGCCCTCGATGGATTCACACCATTAATTTAGCGAAGGTTGGGCCTAAAATCTCGCGGTAAAATTCAGTTGGAGTCATTACCGTCCGTCATTATCTAGATATTAGTTTATCTTTTATGCTCTTCCTCGCCACTTCACCACTGGTCTAGTCTCCTCTGCTCCACTCCGCTCTCCACGATTCCGCCCACCACTCCTCTCCTCTCCACTTCATCTCGCTAAAATTTGTGCTGCACTCAGGGGCGGAAATTTCGCTGCAAAATGTCATTACAGATCGCCACGTTTTCTAACTCGGCTTTTAAGATTGTCTGTCTGTCTCTCAATAACAGTAAAGAAACTACTACTGCTGCTAGTACTACTACTACTATGATGGTAATGGTAACGATGATGATGACGAAACAAACACAAAAGAAACAACAAAGAAGAATGGAAGAATACTTTAATACATATAACGTCTTATACGCTGCCATAATATTACGCGGGGATTTTAGTAATGTTTATGGTGATCCCTCCTTGGCCTTCTATCCGAGCCTTTCTAGACCCTGCTATATGGACAACGGCACTCTTGGGATCACAAAGAGAAAATATATTTAACCTCTGTTTTATCACTGACCCAGAGGAAGGCAGGAAGGTCGCATTTTGAGGAAAGAGTCTCTGTAACGTAAACTTTGACACTAACATTGGATTATTTTTTATGAAAGGTATCACGACTAGTACTATAATTGATATTTCTACATCCATCCATCACCAGTAATATTAATTGCTACTTTCTGTCCTGTCTTTTAAATACAACACCATATATTTCCCTTGCCCCGCTGGAGGAAAGGGCGTGGGCGTAGCCGGAGGGAATGAGGCGAGGTGGAAACTGGCTGAGTTATGGCCGCCGTGTGTCCCTGGTTGAACTTTGTTTGTTGACGTGAACAATGAATAATAATGACTAATTAGGCCTAAGTCTCATGTGTCACTTCCCTCCCACAGTTTTCATCCTGAGCCCCTGAATGGAAATATTCCTTGATAAAAATGTATTCATTCGTCGGCGTTTATTTATGTGGTAATTTTCTTTTTTGCTTACAGAGGCTGGATGACAAATTACGACTTTGATAGTGTGTGTGTGTGTGTGTGTGTGTGTGTGTGTGTGTGTGTGTGTGTGTGTGTGTGTGTGTGTGTGTGTGTGTGTGTGTGTGTGTGTGTGTGTGTGTGTGATATAAATATGCTGACATCCGATACACACACAGACACACACACACACACACACACACACACACATATGGCCAGGGGTTATTGGCCTTAAAATGACACACCACTGTTTCGGCGTTTTCTTCACGCTACGCACCACGTTTCCGGAACACACAGTGGGAGCAGGAGTAGAAAGTGTCGAGTTTTGGTTAGAAAAATGTCGCAGTACTTTCAGTCTGCGAGAGAAACAGACACGCAAAACCCTGGCGAAAGACTTTCCATTTTCGTTCAAAGCGTTTCATATTTCACACAGAATATTTGAATGTCTCAACGTGACATTTACGCAGCAAGAACTTTTCGTGACGACGACAGTCAATAAAAAAAAAAAAATTCAGTGCGCTTTATTAAGGCACAGAGCCAAGCGTTTCGTGGTTAAATTGAGATATTTAGCTTGTTATTAAGGCATATAAATACAAACACAAACTACACTTGTAGAAGGAGAGGAGAGGGAGGAGAGGAACAAAACACAGACCCGTGGTGTTAATTGAAGGCTGTGTTACTTCACTGTCTTAAACACAAAGCCTGAGGCGGCATAGATTAAAAGAAAGATTTTGGTGTACGTCTTCTTTCCACGTTCATTAGAAGTGCAAGGAGCTCCTTTTCTCTTTATAAGCTACAACTAAGCACTGATTATCTGTGTTTATATTTCTAATTACAGGTGTTGTGTATTAACTGTGAGTCTGAGGCGCCAGGCCGTCACACCCCACACCTGTGTAATCGTTACCTGGTGTAACGTGCTTTTTTAGCCCTTGCTTTTGCTAAGACGATAATTAGTTCCAAAATATATACGGTAAAGAAAAATAATCGCGGTTTCAGGTGAAGGAAAAGAAAAATAATCGCGGTTTCAGGTGAAGGAAAAAAAAATATATATATAAAGTTTGACTTCTGATTACACTTTTGGACGAGAAAAACATACAGAATGAACATATCTCCAGATCAAAAGTTTTGTTTTAATTACAAGTGTAAAGCAAAAGAGAGAAAATGTTGGAATAGAAATATAAACAACACTATTATTTGTACTAGCTTTCTATAATGTGTCGGGCAGTTCTGGACAAAGATCACAAAATTATGATACTGTGACAGGACAGGTGGTGGCATGGAAATGATCGCCTGCTCGATACTGATTAAAGCTTGAGTGTGCGTGTTAGGGCGGTCGTTTGGCAGACGTCAAATGTACATGACTAAAAACTCCCCATAACTTCGTTATAGGGGGTTTTCAGTCGTTCATAAGTTGGAAACTCTGTAAATCACTAACGTACTATTTGCTTTCTGGCTACCAAGAGGAAATCGATTCTTCGTTCTTGGGATCATCATGCATCAACAAATCTACAGACGAGATTCTCCAATACATTCTCCTTACCAAGCGAAGCGCGTTAACTGCAAAGCAAGGCAGTAATTATTTTTAGAGTCTCAACACGTTACTTTCATTTATGCAAACAAGCATCGCTGGTGAGAAGGGAGGGGGTAAGGTGCAGGCGCTCACTCAGTCGTCGCGGGAGGAGTCAGTCCGCCCCTTGAATTGGTGGCTGTGCTGGCCCGGAGTGGTCTCCCAGAACGCACCTCAAGGGAAGGGAAGCGGAGCTGGAGCGAAGCACACAAGAACCTACAAATCCTCGCCGCGTGTATCACCCAACCGAAACACGAAGGTTGGAAAGAAGAAGGCAGCCGCTCCTAAGTGTTCCATGGAGCACATCCTTTGCCGCCTAGGCCACACAATTCTGAAAGGCTGGAGATTTTTTGTTCTGATTGACAAACATGATTTCCTCAGAATCCTCTTGGCCTTATCTCTTGTGTTAGCCAACGTGGGCATCTTTTTAGTGTTCGTGGGTATGTTGTTACGACACCGATGAACACAGCTGCTGTTTCTGGTTAACAGAGATGTGAAACGGCAATGGTTTTCAAACTTTTGTATGATGGCGCGCTAAATAATTCATGATAGTTTCAGTGCATTAGACAAAAACATCAATATATATATATATATATATATATATATATATATATATATATATATATATATATATATATATATATATATATATATATATATATATATATATATATATATATATATATATATGAACAGAGAAAGACATTTTCAACAGTCTTATATATTAATACATACGTACGTAGATAAATGAACAATTCCCAGTTATGTATCTAAAATGTATAACAGTTTTTTAAGGGTTATTTTCAGGATATCTCTATCTGAAAATAATCTTTAAACACTCATTGAGCTTTCTAGATATATAAATGCGAACTGTTGATCCGACCATGTAGTGATGTATCTACAAGCATTACCTCATATCATCCTATATAAATATCCATAAAGGAGCAATTACGTATATTACTGTAATTAGCAGAAATTCATTAGAGCTCTTCATGGCGAGTGCGCCAATGCTTATAATAGAAGAGGCGTATCTCTGTGCTGTGGCTCGATTAGTGAGAAGCAACTGAACTAAGCCGAATTGAAATCTATTTCCAGCTGAATTCTGATATTCAGTCTCATTCCACTTGCCAACTTACGTCGTATGATGCATCCGGTTTCCTCACACAATAAATAATTTAATGCATGTTCTTTATAGGTACATATTTTTCTTTTATCGTGTTGTGTACTTTACTGACATTTGCGTCACGTTACGAGCCACATTTCTGTCATAATGTGTGCTTAAACTTCAGTAAAATTGATGCTGGAACTCATTTTCCTTATTTTGTTGCAGTGTTCTTGAATTAAGTCATGATTATACCAAAATATATATTTCTAAAGCCTGCACTATAAGACCTGCTTCGTATCAAAGTAAAAACAATAAATAAAATGGTTACAAGACCACGGCATCACCCCGCGGTGTGTGAAGAGAAAATATCCGGTGAAACTAAAAACAAGGCTGTTGGACGGGTGGGAGAACCGCTACATTGATTATTCACACGGCCCAGACTTCCCACGGGCCTGACGGGCGGGATGGTGGAGGTGTAGCACAACGAGGTACCACAACTCCCGGGGAAGGTGTGGGGACCGCTACTGGAGGAGGATGTCAAAGTAAGTCCCTAAGGTGAGGGGTCATCATTCACTTTCATTCTTTCCTTAGATAACCCCTCTTGTTTCCTTTCGTTATTTATTTACTTTTTCGTAAGGGGATTCTAAATTCACATGGAAACAATATGGTCTAGAAAGGAAAAGTTTCATAAGCGCGCACCTTAGCTTTACGCAGACACACATTTCCTAGACAACATAATGTTTCATCAAAGGAAAAATAATCCCTTCATCTGCTTTCGAACTTAAAAATCTCATCTCAAATCTATACCCTTGATCTCTTTATATCAAATCAAGAACCGCAGAAAACATAAAGCAAAATTTCCTTTGAACAGGCAATCCTCTCGTCTGTGGTTGTGACATCGCGTGGCTCCTGAGCACGACATTCATTCAACAAATCGATTTAACGTTCACGATCTGGAAGGACGGACAGAAGCTGGCCTTGTATCCATCTACTAAGGCATATCCATACTAATGTTATTTCTAAATCCCACTTGAAACTTATCGAAGTGTGTGTGTGTGTGTGTGTGTGTGTGTGTGTGTGTGTGTGTGTGTGTGTGTGTGTGTGTGTGTGTGTGTGTGGGCGCCTGCGCGGGGAACTGTCAAGGCTAATAGGGGAGGGAGTGGTGAGTAAATAAAAGACCGTAACTGATGATCAAAAGAGCAGGAGATGAAGCTGAAGACGATGATTAGCGTCTGCAGGAAGGAAGGGAAGAAGCGAGGAAGAGGAGGAGGCGAGGCTGGCGTGATGTATGTAAGTTGGTGGTTGAAGGAAGGAGGGAGAAAGAAGAATGGAGTGGAAGAAGGGAATGAAGAGAGGCGATGATGGATAATGCAATGAAGGAATGGAAGCGTGAAGAATGTGAGAAAGAAATGAAAGAAGGAAGCACAAGAGAGAAGAGAAAAAGAAATTCAGGAAGACGGTGAAAGAGAGGTCTGAAGATAGAGGACAGATGAAAGAAAGAAATATGAAGGGTGGAAGGGAAAAGAAGGTAGGAAGGAGGGAAGGTGAGGGGAAGACAAAAGGAAAGAAAAGAAAAAAAAACGAAAAAAAAAATGAAGGGAAAGAAAGGCAATAGTTATAGACAAAAGAAAATGAGAAGAGGGGAGACAGGGAACGAAGGAGCGCGAGCAGGAACAGATGGAGAAAGGAAATGAGAAAGGATAGTGAGAGGGAGCATATTACAGGAAGCCAGAGAGAGAGAGAGAGAGAGAGAGAGAGAGAGAGAGAGAGAGAGAGAGAGAGAGAGAGAGAGAGAGAGAGAGAGAGAGATCAGCAAACCTCTTCATCCTAACCTCTCCCGAGACTAGAGACGTTCCCTAAGATTCTCATCCCATCCCCCCCTTCTCTCTCTCTCTCTCTCTCTCTCTCTCTCTCTCTCTCTCTCTCTCTCCCGCGTCACCTCCCTAGCAGCCTGGCGATGACACTCCATCACAGGGTGCCCTTGGAGACACGGGAACATGACAGGTGCTGAGGTGGCGGTAGAGAGCGTGGGCTGGGAGTGGCGGCACCAAAGAGCAGTCTACCCTCACCTCGGCCTGGATAAACAAGCTGCCCGGAGCTCATTCTGGACTGCCGGAGCACAAAGTCTCGGTATTTACGACTAGGAACTCGGATTTTTGCACAGGTGATAAAAAGTTAAGGTACGCAGATTTAATGGGGTGAAAAGGAGGCGGGTTTTCATTTAAAAGAGAAATGCGAGAGTTTCCCCCTCCAAAAGAATAAGACGTAGCTTGCTTCTTTTCAAAACGTCGCTTGACACTCCCCCTCAAGAATATACAAAAGACTAAGGAAGAAAGAAATACACATTTATAACCACTAGCTTTCAGTTCGTCCCCTTTGAAATATATAGAGGATAGAACCTTTTATTGTGCAATTTTCAAGCGGCAATAACACAATAATAAAGGAAAGATAGTCGAGGGAGTCTGTGGCGGAGTGTGTACTTTACTAAAATGGCGGGCGAGGCGGAGGCAAGCTCGGGATTTAGTGTGAAAACAAAGCGGACGTTTGGTGGTCACTTTGTTCCCGGCAGTTGGCCATTAATACGCTTTTTAAATCTGTGGATCTCCGGGTGTTTCCCTTTTCTCATTAATCCTCACCTTTATCTCCATCTCTCGTACTTCCCTGTTTTTTGCGAACCTCTTCTATTACTAACCTTTTCTCTTTATTTCTCTTTCTCTTCCTCCTGATCTCTCCGTAATCTCCTACACAATACAATATAATCTTTAAGCATTTCCCTTTCTATTTCACTTCTCTGAATCCTTTTCTTTCCTTTTTTTCCATCAAGTTACTCGTAAATCTCTATACGAGTATATACACTTTCATCTGACTCTGTTCCCTGCCTCCTTCCTTCCTTCCTTCCTTCCTCTTCTCCCTATCTTGTTCGCATATTTTCTATCCTTTCTCTCCCCTCTCATGTATTCCCTTTTATATTGAACAATGAACAGGCGGAAAGGTTCAAGTTGCGAGAGTGGAAGTAGGAATATAAGTCCCTGATGTCGGAATAAGCGGCTTCAGGGCATGGGGAGCGAATCTACTGCTGCTGCAGCTGAAATAACTTGCTACTACACTGAAGGTAAAACGAATAGTAAACGTCCCAGATAGTAGAATAGATTGCCTCAGGGACAAATAGGAAACGGAGAAGCATATTATACACTACCACCACTTCAGCACACAAGACACTCAGTACAGCGTCAGTTTGTAACGAGACGATAGAATGTAAGGAGCTTTGATAGAGGCGCGAAAGAGAAATGGGTGATGCTTTGTTACCACCACCACCACCACCACCACCACCGCCGTCTCCTATATGCACTCTGATTCCCTTCCAAGAATGAGAAAGCCGCTTCACGAATGAGTGCTCGAGAGAGAGAGAGAGAGAGAGAGAGGAGAGAGAGAGAGGAGAGAGAGAGAGAGAGAGAGAGAGAGAGATGAGAGAGAGAGGAGAGAGACGAGAGAGAGAGAGAGAGAGAGAGAGAGAGAGAGAGAGAGAGAGAGAGAGCAGAGTACGGCTTGGGAGGTTCTGAGGGCCCTGCAAGGGATTTCCAAGGTGGGAGGAAAGGCGGGGTAGACTAGTGAGTGCCCGGGGAGGAGTGAGGCTGGGGCGAGGAGAGCGGGAAGCTGCGGGCGGCTCTGAAACAGATTGACGAGTGAGGAAGAGGTTGAGGAAAAGACGTTAACTTGAACTAACTGAAAAATCGTCTACCAGAAAGAGAGAGAGAGAGAGGAGAGAGAGAGAGAGAGGAGAGAGAGAGAGAGAGAGAGAGAGAGAGAGAGAGAAGCAACCGACACCCGGAAATGATAGCTTCAGTATAAAACTGAACTAAATATTTGCTTTTCTTATGCTCACTCAAGAAGTTATCTTAACGTAAGCAGCGTGTCAATATGAACACACGCTTAGATATGGAACAAAGGACAGAAGCACATGAAGGGGCCTCCCCCCTTCACTCCTCCGCCAGGAAAATAAAGGAGAGGAAAAGAACAAGCAAGGCAGCAGGATGAGGGCAAAGGCAAAACATACATTTGGAATATGTTGTTAAAAAAATAAACACAGGAACGTATGTTGTATTGTCGAAAGGTAAATATTATTGCTGATGTTGTGTGTGTGTGTGTGTGTGTGTGTGTGTGTGTGTGTGTGAGAGAGAGAGAGAGAGAGAGAGAGAGAGAGAGAGAGAGAGAGAGAGAGAGAGAGAGAGAGAGAGAGAGAGAGAGAGAGAGAGAGAGAGAGAGAGAGAGAGAGAGAGAGAGAGAGAGAGAGAGAGAGAGAGAGAGAGTCATTAATAGTTTCCTTCTTCAAAGTATTTTAGGTTATGCGTTGTTGCATCGTCATATGTGTGTGTGTGTGTGTGTGTGTGTGTGTGTGTGTGTGTGTGTGTGGCGAGAAGAGAGATGAGGATCGCTCGCCTTCCCATTCACGGTCAGCGTAATCGCCTCAGAGGAGCGATTATTGCTTGATACATAAACTTACCACAAGGTTCTTTGTCGCATCGAGGGTTTTAATCGCCCTACTTAACGAAGGCAGCAAGGGGGTGGCGAGGCAGGGACAGGGCGGGAAGATGACGAGGCGGGAGTGAGACAAGTGTGAGGCGTAGGCAGGAGCGAAGGTTGAGCAGGAACGTGGGAGAGAAAAAAAATAAGCAGAAGGTGGAAAGAAAAATTTTTAAGAAAGAAAGAGTAAACAGAGAGGATGCCAGGTTTAAGGGAGGAGGAGGAGGAGGAGACAGATGAGTAAGTGCTCTTTTATGGGAGGAAAGCAGACGGAGAACGAAAACAAGGAAGACTTTACAAGAGCAAAAGGAGGAAAGGATGAATAAGAAGAGAATGCACGCTTTGCACAAGAAGTATAGGAGGAAGAGAAACATCGCTACTACTTTGTCGGCAGAAGAGAAGAAAGGAGGAGAGGAAAAAAAAAGGCTATGCAAAACTGAGAAATTTTACACACTAAGGCCAGGAGGAAAGAAGATAAATAGACACCACTTAAAGCAACACAAAAAAGTTTTCAGTGCGGAGCAAATACGGACAAGTCAAGCACGAAACGAAATAAACAAGTTGGAAAAATGTTTGAGAGATGTAAGGAGACTTAAAAACACAGACGAAACTAAAAACACCTATAAAAAAAAATAACACTATAAATACAGAAAAAAATAAGAATAATAAACTCCAAGATGCAAGGAAACACAGGTGCAGTTTAACTTCATTTTAAAAACAAGAGACAATCGAGAATATAAAGAAGAAAGTGGACCAGAGCAGTTGCGCTGTAATACTTTAAATAAACTTGGAAAAAGACTCGGCATGCTGAACTTTACACCTGAGAGAGAGAGAGAGAGAGAGAGAGAGAGAGAGAGAGAGAGAGAGAGAGAGAGAGAGAGAGAGAGAGAGAGAGAGAGAGAGCAAAAAGATAATAACCAACACGTAACTTGGTCTAATTGCTCAGGAACATGAACAAACTGTTCTCTCTCTCTCTCTCTCTCTCTCTCTCTCTCTCTCTCTCTCTCTCTCTCTCTCTCTCTCTCTCTCATACACACACACACACACACACACACACACACACACACACACACACACACACACACACACACACACAGTCGCTGCAACAAGGCATTACTTTTTAATTGTTACCTAGAAATTAGAAGTTAAAAAACCAACACGGGGACGTTAATTGTTTTTTATGAGTCTTGGATGTGGAAGAACAAAGAGAGGATTCTAAAGCCAAGCATCTGGGGCATTTACTCTCTCTCTCTCTCTCTCTCTCTCTCTCTCTCTCTCTCTCTCTCTCTCTCTCTCTCTCTCTCTCTCTCTCACACACACACACACACACACATTCAGGTGTTGTACCTTTAATCAGTTACGCCAGGGGGAAAGAGAAACACGAAGGTAATATTACATTGACAAAGCATACAGCATCCTCAGCTTCGTCCCCTTCCTTCCCTCAAGAAAATGTTTAAAAAAGACTCATTTCTTAGTCCATCGCTTCCGTCCCCTTGGCGCATTTACATACAACACACTGATGCTTCATATTAATTTCTGGTCGTTAGTTATATTGCACCGCGACAATGCACGAGCTTTCATCAGCCTTTCATCAGAGACTTCATAATGATAATGCAAATAATGAGAGTAGAGTTGGGTACGAAGAGGAGTAAGGAGAGTAAGATAGAGAGAAAGAGAATGGAGGGCTAGGAAAATGCTACAGAAGGAGAAACTGTCTTAAATAATGAAGTAAGAGAAGGAAGAGTAAATAGGGAACAATAGAAAAGTGTGTAGGAAAGAGACGAGTGAAGAAGATGAAAAAAAAAATAAATAAAGGAAAGAAGACAAAAAAAGATGACGTGGAAAGGAAAAGGAACAAAATAAGGAAAGGAAGAATGGAAGGGAAGAAAGGACAAAGTTAAGGAAGAAGAAAGGATGGGAAGGACAGATCAATACAACACAATGTTTCCTGCTCACCTGCCGTTCCTTACTTGTTTACCTGAAGCCATTAGTTCGTCCCGAGGCCTCTTTGTTACCTGTGACCTGCTCGATATAATGAGGTGTGTGTGTGTGTGTGTGTGTGTATGAGAGAGAGAGAGAGAGAGAGAGAGAGAGAGAGAGAGAGAGAGAGAGAGAGAGAGAGAGAGAGAGAGAGAGAGAGAGAGAGAGAGAGAGAGAGTTACCAAATTCACTTTTCACTATTAACAGGAATTTCCTTACATACACACACACACTCGTCTGGCATTAAATATTAAATCACTTGACGTATGCTTGCAGATGATAGAGTGCAGGGCGACGGAATTAGAGGACACAGGCAACATACGGAACAATCAATTAGCTAAAAACGAAATCCGAAACCGCGAGGTGTAATCAGTGTAAATTCCAGGTATAATGAATCTGGTGCCCAAATCAGGAGGTAATTAAAGCTTTAACAGAAATAAAGGAGAATTATGGCGGAAATTTACAATGAGGGGGCGCTTGTATGCACGAGAGAGAGAGAGAGAGAGAGAGAGAGAGAGAGAGAGAGAGAGAGAGAGAGAGAGAGAGAGAGAGAGAGAGAGAGAGAGAGAGAGAAACTATCATCAATTTAACTAACCAATTTCCTACTGGAGTAACAAATTAATCAACTACGTAACTAACTGACTGATTAACTGGCTGACTAACAAAACATATAATTGATACTGTAATCATTTGAAGAAGTAAAAATTAAAAGTGTTTGGTTCTTACATAAGGTGTCTCCATTCCTCCAGCGAGTCTAAGCCAAGTTGTTTTGCGTCCAGAAATAGATCACGGCAGATTGGACCCCCAAGAAGGAAAAGAATCACTATCATCACTCTGTTTCCTCATCATCAAAGGGAGTTGTTAACGCTAATGGCGCTGCTGTTAAAGGTGAAGGGGGAGAAAAATCTTTATTGGTGACTGGGCGGAATATTATGTTCTCTTTCAGTTTCAGTGATTGCCTCAGCACAATGCGTACAAAAACATGGTAGAGGAACACGTGTGTCATTACTTAGGCTGGGAATTTGTGGATTGTCTATTTGAGGATTGATATGCAGGTGAATTATTGCATGCAAATAGGAAGACAGGGCGTGCCTATGTTCCCTTTATTTATATGCATTGAAAGAGGGAGCTTTTCCGAGATGCCTTATTGCATAATCATAACATTACATGAATACCACAAAAATACTCATTGGACATGACGGTCTACCTTTTGAATAGAACAATTCCTTTCTTATTCCAATGGCTATCATCTCAACTTAAATCCCTTTTCGTGATCGCTGTTTGTTAATGTTAATAGAGTCTTTACCAGTTGCTTCTGTCTTGTACCATTCTTTCGTTTATTCCTTTTGTTTCTCATGTCTTCTTTAATGCAGTCTTTTCCAGTCTAAGTCTTCCTCTTCTACGCATTCATATCACTTCTATACACATCGGTGCAGCTAAATAAGGTAGACAGAAGTAACCAAATTAGCCTGGTCCACTGCTTGGAATCAGGCTAAATGAGCTCCCTTGTCAGGACGTCCTAAGCTTGCGCGGCGTGCTATTGGCATAAGACCCCAAAGTCGTGACCCCCTCGTCCCTACAGTGGCCGACAGAAATGAGTGAAGAGGAGGATGTCTTTGTCAGGTAGTGGACTCAGAGGCTAATGATGATTCTCTCTATATATGAATAGGTAATGTTAGCAAAGGGTCAGAATATAGCAGAGACTAATAATGATTCTCTCTACATATGAATGGGTAATATTAATAGAGGGTCAGAATATGGCTAACTACGTAAACTTCACTGTTACATAAGATGAATTTTACACTTCAATACAAATCAATATGAACTAATCAGTACGAGAGAGAGAGAGAGAGAGAGAGAGAGAGAGAGAGAGAGAGAGAGAGAGAGAGAGAGAGAGAGAGAGAGAGAGAGAGAGAGAGAGAGAGAAGAGAAGAGAAGAGAAGAGAAGAGAAGAGAAGAGAAGAGAGAGAGAGAGAGAGAGAGAGAGAGAGAGAGAGAGAGAGAGAGAGAGAGAGAGAGAGAGAGAGAGAGAGAGAGAGAGAGAGAGAGAAGAG
Source organism: Scylla paramamosain (assembly GCF_035594125.1). Lineage (NCBI taxonomy): Eukaryota > Metazoa > Arthropoda > Malacostraca > Decapoda > Portunidae > Scylla > Scylla paramamosain. The sequence goes on from NC_087164.1 coordinate 15,518,497, forward strand.
AAGAGAAGAGAAGAGAAGAGAAGAGAGAGAGAGAGAGAGAGAGAGAGAGAGAGAGAGAGAGAGAGAGAGAGAGAGAGAGAGAGAGAGAGAGAAATTTCATTACTTTTAAAACATTAGAGAAGATTCGCATGATTATGCCCTTTCGATGTGGACTTACATTACAATTTCAAAGTAATATTTAAACTGCTAAGTGTTTTGAGTGCTTTCATCTGGTGTGTGTGTGTGTGTGTGTGTGTGTGTGTGTGTGTGTGTGTGTGTGTGTGTGTGTGTGTGTGTGTGTGTGTGTGTGTGTGTGTGTGTGTGCTAATTCCTACAAAGCAAAGGTAAGAACACAAGTTAAAACGTCTTAAGTTATTAAGGAAAATATTAAATACGAGGAAACGCTGTGACGTCTCTCCAATTCTCCTCTTACTCCTACTCCTTGTTATCATCACTATCATCGCCATCTTCTTCCTCCTCCTACTCATCATCATCATCATTAGCCTAAGCGTCATTACCATTATGACTTAACAGGAGTAATATGATTTTGAACTATCAATGGTAATAATTTCTGACAGTAAACTGTATGTATATCCCTTGTCATCACACTGGTGTACAAAGGATGGTCATAATGCGATTTACTATAAAGCTGACTGTATTCTACTCACGCCCCACATCGTAAATTCATATGTTGGGCGAATTTATTTACTATTCATGTTGACTTGGCGGCGTCGGTACCACCCGCCACCAAGGACGCCTCGCCTCGCTCCTTAGACAGGAGACTTTCACTCTTAATCACTTGCTCAGTGCAGCAGAGTATCTTGAATAACATTCGAGTTCTTCATATCCTGGAGCTCAATGACAATTCTATTTATGTAACTCTCCACAGACTCCTGAATGGACGCCCTCCCTCTCGCTCAAGACACTTGGTCGCTAGCCACGTGAGATAATCGCGTTACCAAAGTACGCCTCGTTAAGCCACAAGGTCGAGCCACAAGGTTGGATGAATTTACGCAGTGTGGGGGAGCAGAGTTACTGTCTGTATTATGGTAAATTACAGAGTAGTCTTCCTATGTACACTATTTTTTTTAGTCGTTAACCTACTGACTTTTTTTTACCACAGCTCTTAAGCCTGCATCACCAAAGATCATGAGCAACCCCTCTCTCTCTCTCTCTCTCTCTCTCTCTCTCTCTCTCTCTCTCTCTCTCTCTCTCATACACGTGGGCAGGCGGGTCGTCACGGGCACGCGGCACAGACAGGCCTGCCGTCACTTTCGCTGTGCGGTGCACATTCGCAGAGCTCATTACCAGGCGGCGCGAGTTGTTCACAGCTGGGGGATTTCCCTCATTTTCTCATTTTGCAAAGAGTAAGAACTCAGCTCTGCCCAGCATGTACAAGGAAAAATTAAAATTGAATCTTCGGTGACTAAAAAAAAAAAAAGTAAAGGAAAACAGCGGGTTAACTTAAGTCCAACCCGTGAGGCAATACGATTTTCTGCTCTAGGCTCCCTCCTCGCCAACTGTCTGAAATGAAAAAAAGGAAGGAAAAGAAGTCATGAATATAAAGAAAAAGAAAAGCAGTGTCCGCGTTCAGAAAAAAAAAAAGCTTAATTTACAAACAGGTGGACAGACGCAGCGTGGTGTGGCGTGGTGTTGGCAGGCATGGAACACTCGATTTCTTTATATGTGATGCAATTTTATCGGGATAGAATGGCAGAGGGAAATAGTTTAACAAGCATCTTCCGTACGTTATGGGCTAACAACCTCAACAACTTCGGTAGTGATGTACCTAAACGGCAGGGAATGGGCAGGCCTTGGCGAGGAAGTGCGTCGGTGAAATCCAGGCTGTGGGAGGAGGGCAGGTGGAGGCTGGCGTTTCTTATCTTTTCGAAGGGAAGGTCTGGAGAGGAGGGTTATCATTTCAGCGGGACACTCCTCCTCTTCAGAGTCAAAATTGCCGAAAATAACCCTCGGTACTTCAAAACTCTTGGCGGCGCGGCAGCAGGTGTGCGCGGTGAGCCGGGTGGCGGAGGGCGGCAGGGCTGGAGGCAAGGATATAACGCATACGTAGATGACCGCAGGGAGGGAAAACTCTCGCTGATCTCGTTTGGGTGTGGAAAAGATATGCATGGAAAAAAGAAGGAGAGAGAGAGAGAGAGAGAGAGAGAGAGAGAGAGAGAGAGAGAGAGAGAGAGAGAGAGAGAGAGAGAGAGAGAGAGAGAGAGAGAGAAAAGCGTTCTGCACTGTCTCGCTTGCATAGAAAGAAGAAACAGCAAATTTTCTGTCGCGCAGCATGGAGGCGACACCTCGTGAGCCCCACAGGATCATGGGATGCTGCAAACTAAACTGGCGCGTCTGAGCGTTAATTAGTAAAACAAATTTCATTACAAGGTTCTGTGTACTTACGTAATTTACGCAATTCCTGGACGATTTAAACACGTCGAAACATCTAAGTGAGATATTTTATTATAGAATACTGACTGGTAGCCTTCTTTTCTCATTTTCAAATAAGTTTTCCAATAATAATGAAATAACTCTCAAGCCAGCAGGACACGAAGGGCAGGAGAAAAACAATACATGACAGCCAATTATTTCAACCAAAGACTTATGGAAGGATGATTCATGCCTATCGAGAACGTGAACTATCCCTGTGTAACAGCCCATACTTCTGGCGAGGGTATATTCTGGGGTGATTACTAGCTTGTTTGTTCATTCGAGCATTCTGTCAATCTGTCTGTCTGTCTCACCTCAATAATGATCAGACTCTTAATACAGATACAATTCCATTTAAATAAAAAGCAGTGGAAAAAAAAAACTATTACAACATTCACCAACACAAAGTACTAACGCAGGATAAACAGCTCGACGATGAGACTTCACTGACAGCCACAAAAGTAGCACAGCCTCGCTTCTCGTACTGTGGTACAACAAAATCTTCCTCCTGGCAGGCTCTACGCAGGCTTCCGTGTTTACTGGCTTCAGCTGGCAGTCCTTCAATAAATAAAATATAAAATATAAATTCAATATAAAGAGCGCCGTGCTGATGTTCTTATAAAGGTAAAAAAATGTGAGAGATAATAAAATAAAACTATACGGAAACCAATAATAGTCTCTAGTATATTTTCCTTTTTTTTCCCTCAACTATTCCACCACCAAAAGCTACGCACATCTATATTGTATACGCATATAGGTATGTCCACAACCAACACGTGCGTGACAAAGGGTAGGCACACAAAAGGAAATGCCATGTTTGGAGCACATATTCATTACAACAAAAAGATGGAAACATACATTACAACTCTCTCTCTCTCTCTCTCTCTCTCTCTCTCTCTCTCTCTCTCTCTCTCTCTCTCTCTCTCTCTCTCTCTCTCTCTCTGCCATAATTCAGTTCCATGCCAAAGGGTTCGGCTCCGTGATTAAAGGATTTGCGGAAGCTTCCCATTCTTCTCTCGGCACGGACTGCAACTCTTCATTCTTTCCCTGGCCATAAGGATTCACTGGATAAAAATGTTGAATAGAACCTTACGTCTACTATTTAACTTTCACGGGATGACATTTCTCCAACTCTTCCTCATTTCCTACATTTCCCTTCCATCTCTTCATCCTCCTATTCCTTTCTTTTCACTCTTCGTCCCTGCCTCGCTTTCTAACTTGCTTTCTTTCCACTAAACATTTATCTGCGGCTGAGGTTACGGAGAGAAAAGTTTGAGGGAGTAGCGAGAGAAAAGAAAAAGTGTGGATAAGGTTGCAGAGTGTGTGTGTGTGTGTGTGTGTGTGTGTGTGTGTGTGTGTGTGTGTGTGTGTGTGTGTGTGTGTGTGTGTGTGTGTGTGTGTGACGAAGGGCCATAAAACACTAATGACTTGGTTGAAACTTGGTTATGTGACGCTAAGAAAATAACTGCTGTGGATTGATTGAGTGATCCTGACGTAATAACAGGAGCATTTAGTGTGGCTGGCACGCACAAGAGCCTTATGTGCCTTTATGAGCTGTGGTGTGGGGATGTGATGTGGTGTGGCTCCATATGCCTTAAAGGAGGAAGTGGCATTAATGTGTGGTGTTGTGTGGTGCAGTGTGGTAGGAATATATTAATAAACCTCCTTGCCCCGTGTCTCTGGAAACTCCCACCGTGTTTCCTATTACACGCGTGAAAAATGGTCGTGTAAGTTTTGGGTTATATAACAATGTTTTCCTCCCGCAGTTTTTTCCAACATTTTTTACATGCATAAGCAGATGCAAGGATGGCTTCCCCCTCAGGCCATCGCGTGCAGCTTTAAAAGGCCCGTAAGGTCAGTAAAGGTTATAAAGAAATATTTTTTTTCTTTACGGTGACTCTTCACGTATTCATGAAAGGATGATCGCTCGCTCGACCGTCAATGGAAATGTTGAAATCATGAAAATTCTTAAGTTTTTTAAACCTTGAATATTCCGTGGTGAGTTTCTGGGTGATAATTTGTTTCTTTACAGCCGCCTGGATGTAGGGGAAATATTACCCGGGAACATTTGATATGCGAATCTTTAATACGTGGCTCGTCATGGGAGCCGGTGTTTTTATGCCTGGAGCCCGAGATCCAGGAATTCCACGAGTGATTGTTCTATTTTAGTCAACTTTTTTTTGGATCTTTTATTTTGTCGAAATGCATCGAGTTTGAAAGAAAGTTTATCATGTTTTCTTTTTTTTTATTTTTTTATGAATTTTGGACAAGAGACATGAACATTTCTTAACATACATTTACATGAGACAGTTTAATTTAATTGTTACTGTGACAATTCTCATCTTTAGAAAGTCAATGTCATACTCCACGATGGGAAGGCATTCTGTGGTGACCTTGAGAGTCCTTTCTGGTACAGCTGCAGTAGTAGCAGCAGCAGCAGCAGCAGTGTGGAACGTCGTGGCAATTTGGTAACACTGGAGAACGAAGTGCAGCGTGGGGAGGCTGTCAACCTCAGATTTTTCTTCCCTTACAGCAATCAGATTACCATTCCGGGGACCTCAGCTGCCGGTCTCCCCGCCACGCCGGAACGCTCAAACCTACCGCCTAATTGTTGCCGCCAGACACAAGCCTAAATGCGGCATCCACTCTCTACAAAACTGGCGCGTAAAGGGTGCTGTGTTCGTGGTGCTCAGTGTTTAGTATCGAGGGTCTGCTGATCCTAATACAGGTAAGTGGGGTCTATTATAATGGTAGTGATGATCCGTGCTTGGATATGATTTATTGTACGAGACTGTTGGTAAGAGCGAGGTGATGGCTTCCCTGTCCATCTCACATGTGTAATGAAGAAAAGTGCTCAGTAAAACCGTGCGTAATGCCACACCACGGAATTACGTTTTATGCTGTCATGCATACCGAAATTCTCGAGTCAGAAAAATCTGAAAACAAAAGGTGGCGGCGGTTATGTGGAGTCTTTGGTAATGAGACTCTTCAGGCTCTCCATAGCAACGTAATATCCAGTCCAATGGAACACGAATTTCCAGCAATACAGCTAATTTTTCAGAGAATCAACTCAATTTCTGTCGCGCAGAGAGCAAAGCGTGAAAATATTCGGCCTCACTACTCTGCTAAAGCTTCTCGTTTTCGTTGTTGAAGCGCATGTCTTCCGGGAAAAAAAGGTAGCGAAGCGGCGGTGTCCCGGCGCCGGGGACGACAAGGCGGCGGACTGCAGGCAGCCAGGAGTGAAATTGGGCAGTGATCATTTCCCTCTGAAATTTCCGGTTTAGAATTATGCAAAGTGTCCGAGTTGTGAGGTCAACCTCCACACAAGTATACCAGTTTGTTCCTACAAACGGACAATTATCTTTCGTAGCAACGAAACTGTCGCCGCGGCTCTCTTATCTCCGGGAGCTGTTTACGTATTTTGAGTGGATGTGACACAGGAGGATGTGTCTCTGGCATATCATTACTTATTCGACGACACAGTTGATTGTTTATTTTCATACTTTTGTCTCAGAACGGTTTGCATATAGCAATACACAATAAGATGGTACTTTTGAATTTGCAATTGTTATGTGATAAGTATTTGTGAGGTAAATTCTACAGTAAAGTATTTTTAACTTGTTTTCTGTGGTCAAAGATTGTTTTCATGCTGGACTGCACACACATCTGTCTCGGAAGGCTCATCTTACCTAAAAGGTATCGACCGAAGGAGGCTCCGAGTGCAAGTCTTTGTGCCGAAGTTCCCATAGACGTGGTGGCTGTATTTGGTAGTCTGGTGGCCGACGGGGCGAGAGGAATCCTCCCGTCTACAGCCAGCAAAGAGGAGCTGAATGGACACAGGTGTTCCCTTTCTGTGTGTGTGGTGGAGGGATTCCCGATGCCCTTGCTTGGCCTACCGAACCCTCTCAACTCTCTGTGCGATGGTCTAAGCCTTGCCTTACGCTGGACGTGGACACAGCAGCCACAGCGTCCAACACATTTTACTTCATTATGATTGAACTGAGTAGAAGTGTTGTAATTCATTATCCTTTGCATAAAGGAAAGATGACATTACAGTTCACGGCTCACAACGAAAGCGAAATTACGTAAAATCACAAACACCATTCTTGAAGTATACAAATAGAAACTTTTCAGTATCAAGAAATCCGAAATTCTCACACCACTACCATCGCCACTACTATAAATGACATTACAGTGCTACCACCACTACCACCACCACTATGTCCCACACAGCTTAAGTACCCAATTCAGGTGGTCATGTCTTTGCAAGTATCGTGTTTTGCCTTAGCGTGTGTCAGTGGGGGAAGGAACAGACGTGTGAGTGGCGGCTGGGGGATGGAGGGCGAGAGGCTGAGAGACTGCTGGGGACAAACCTATCGAGCTTGTTTTTGTCCGTGTGTCTGGGCGGCTGTTTTGCTCCGCCGGTTCGTCCACTCTAGGCTCTCGGGGAATGTCTTAATTGCTTCCTTTAATGCACTATCTTGCTGAAGGTTTCGTTTTTTTTTTTTTTTATCCTACTGCTGTTTGGTAAGTTATTAAGGTTGTTACTACTACTACTGGACTACTTTTGCCTCCACCACCACAATCACTGCAGTTATTATTACTACTACTGCTACTACTACTACTACTACCTCAAAAAAACATCATCGACTGGTAAAACAGCATCAACAGCAACAGCAGCAATAACGCGAGAGAGAGAGAGAGAGAGAGAGAGAGAGAGAGAGAGAGAGAGAGAGAGAGAGAGAGAGAGAGAGAGAGAGAAACACAAGAGACAAAACACGTGAAGTGCGTTAATACAAGACTTGGAATGAGTTGCGCTCCAAAGGGAAATGATTAGAGTGGCTCCCTCTGCCTTCCCTCCCGCCTGGCTCGGCTCATTAGTTTGTGATGTATTGGGCCAATGGTCGGACCGGCGGCGCCCCTCTTGCCAGACCACAGCCACTATGCCAACCCCACTGCACCTCCCCGACTGCCCCCTGACCACCACCACCACCACCTCCTCCTCCTCCTCCTCCAGACAAAGGTCAAAGAATACAAAGATCCTCTTAAACCAGATCGGTTACTGTATATTTTCGAGATGTTTTTGAAAGGGACACAAGATATGCCTTAAAGTGCTTGAATAATAGTACAGAATACACATCCACACACACACACACACACACATTTTCCTTTTTATCTACCTTTATCTATTTTTTAGGAAAATTATGTAAAAAAATGGAGAAATTAGTAGTACTTACTAGTAAAATGTACTGTATCTCTCGCCCCCCCTCTCTCTCTCTCTCTCTCTCTCTCTCTCTCTCTCTCTCTCTCTCTCTCTCTCTCTCTCTCTCTCTCTCTCGTTATTGCTGCTGTTGCTGTTGATGCTGTTTTACATTTACTAGATATTGCAGTCCATCTTTCGAGGCAGCGTGAAAGCGACCCTAATAATCCAATTTCCCTTAGGAGGTCAACTCGTTCCAAGCTTGTTGTTACTTTATTCCCTGTGTTTTGTCTCTGTCTCTGACCTTTCTACAAATGTATACCAGATAACGTAGTCAATCTTTCAGCCAAAGAGGTCAGTGGCGTGGGCAGGGACGAGGAAATCACCTCCGCCGCAAGGCGAGGCTCGTCCTAAGGAGTGGAGGTGGCCGTGACGAGCGGGCAGGGGCCAGTAACGGGCCTGTGGGAAGGCAAGCCAATATCCATTTTTCCCGGGAGCCCTGATATCACTCACTTTCCGGAAGAGGCGCACCAAAAAATAAAGCTACACGTTTGGAGGAGATAAAAAACGAATACCGATTATGAAGCAGCCGGTCCAGTGCAGCTGGAAGGTTGCAGTTAGGTGAAAGCCTCATAACGACCTGAATACTTCAGCTCTGTGTCAAACTGTTACGATAATGTTCACGTTTTCACTCCGGAACTTCTCACCCGCCGCGATGATGGAGCGTCGAGAAATGGTCGTGGAAAGTTGGTCATTAAGAGCCGCGAGTTGCCTCACTGAGAACGTTCTGGCGTGAAGGCTGCGTGGCGGGGCTGGTGGGATCGATGACTTGTATGATAGCGAAGTAAGTGACGGAGATGAAGAAACAATTATGGAAGGAATGTTAAGAAAGACTTGTTCGGCGAGCTTGAGTACTAATTAACAGTATCATGTCAGTCAGGTTCTTGGAAGAGGCGCTGGTCTTTTGGCTAATTACATTATTAAACAGAAGGAGTATAATGCTCTTACATTGTGTACGTGGTGCACTGTTTGTCAAACGCCAGGAGTTGTAAGGAACAAGTATTTCAATAGATTGGTAAATCATTCTTTTCTTTGTATGAAGGGAAGTATAGTCATGAGCTGATGAAGAGTACATCTAGCTATCGTATGATGTGACACTGCAACGTTTCATGGGTTTCATTTGTACAAGAAGTAAAAACATCCTTAAAAATACCACACTGCATGATAATTCATTCTTCACTGTTTTCCATCGTACATAACTCAGCTATATAGATGTATTATTGTATCCTGGATTCTTTTGCACGCTATGGAGTGAGGACAAACACAATGAGAACAATTAATCGCGGTGAACGCTCGTCTGTTCAGCGGCAACGACTGTTCATGAACTTAGTAAAATGATGCGTCACCTGACTGTGAAAAGAAACGAGAATCAACCTCCTCCAACAGCCGCTTAACTTGTATCACCCTCCAGATGTTCAGTCTAGCTCGTTCCATAGATCCACATTATTAGAAACGTTTCTGAGTCCTTACCATTCATTTAGCACACGGCTGCTTGCAACGGCCTGTTAATGCTCTGAGTCGCAAGCCAGATGGAAAGGCCAGATTCAAATCTAGACTCAGCGGCTAATTTGCACCCAGATATTTTGTCTTCAGGTCTTAACGTACAGCTGGTTCTTTGCCTTTCAGAGTGGCTAAATATGAACAACATTTTTTCGTTCTGGTTCTGGCTCACCCTTTTTCCTCCTCATTTTCGTTTTTCTTCTTCTTCACTCCTTCCTCCTCATCTTTCCACGGAATTACTGTTTACCTTCGAACCGAGCGCATTTGCTGCAGCTTCCTCCTCCTGGCGGATCTTTCCTGAACTGTTGATCTTGACTTCTTGTGTTAACTTCTTCCTCTTGCTCCCCCTCCTCCTCCCACATCACCTACTCTGTCTCCTCTTCAGTATTCGCTCGCTGTCACGACTTTCCGATTCTGCAATACGAAATTCTACTGGTTAACCATTTTGTGGGTTGTGGATTTCTTTTGTTGGCTATCCAACTTTGCTTCCAACATGTTCATTGAAACGTACCCGTGCATGAATATATATATATATATATATATATATATATATATATATATATATATATATATATATATATATATATATATATATATATATATATATATATATATATATATATATATATATATATATATATATACGAGTATATATGTATGTATGTATGAATTGCGACATATTTCATACAGGTACTCGGTCGTTACGTTTCTGAATTCTAGGATCATAATGGATCAATGGATAGGATCGTAAACATCGATGATGGATCTTTTCAGCCAAACACGTAAAGATAGCAAGTCCTGTTGTTCCCTCTGTTCCGAGAGTTTGTCAGTGCGTATGTATGATTGCTTGTTTTTCGCTTTGTTCACAGAGTTTATCTATGTACCTACCTTTGTTTTGCCTGTCTGCCATTGTTATTCCCATAGTAGTTATATGTTATCAGCCTACCTGCTTCTGTCCGTCTGTTAATCTTTTCTCTCTCTTCGCTTCACCTCGCCGCCGCCGCCGCCGCCTCTCTCTCTCTCTCTCTCTCTCTCTCTCTCTCTCTCTCTCTGTCATCCATTCCCGCAATCATTCAATATAATTTTTTGAACACCTGCTCTGCATCAGCACCACACGAGGTAACTGCTGTGAGGGTTAATCAAATCCCTTTGAATCCTAACACAGAAACAAATTAACAATCAACAACTTTTATATACATCATCTATAAATGTATATACTTTTTCCTTTTTTTTTTTTTTCATTGAAGGGTGCTGGAATGAGGAATAAAATGTGGTTTACATTCTCTCTCTCTCTCTCTCTCTCTCTCTCTCTCTCTCTCTCTCTCTCTCTCTGTAATAACAATGGTGTGAAGGATGATGATGGCAATGATAACGATGATGATAACGATGATAACGGCAATCTGGCAGTTCCGATTCTATAGACATTAGTTTCGAATACGCAGCTCTTTAACATTGTTTGTAGCAATCACTAGAACTTTTTTCATTATTTTCTCATTACCTAGCCTTAGTTAATTTCTCCTTCCAGCGTGTTGTCGGCAAAGGCACTTCAATTCGCGGTGTTTTCCAGGATGATGGAGGAGGAGAGGGGGAGTTTGTATTATGGCGCTGGGTGAGGCTGGTCCGTAATGATCTCGGGAGCTCGGTTCGTCATGCTGAGTGATCGCTGTCCAGCCTTCCATCACGCGTCACCTGTTACTGATTGCACTTAGCTCAGAGAAGAAAAGCCTGGGTGCTGCTCCTAGTGGTCTCTCTCTCTCTCTCTCTCTCTCTCTCTCTCTCTCTCTCTCTCTCTCTCTCTCTCTCTCTCTCTCTCACGCAAACCGCACAGAAAAAATGAAAAAAATCAAGTGAATCTCGAGAACGAAAAGGAAAATTCCAATTTTATTTATTTTTAGCGTCAATGCAATTTCCTTTCCCCCACAACGCCCATCGCCCGAGTCTTGTTACGCTCTTCGCGACCCACCGCAGCCCCGAAATAGGATTCCAGCCCGTCTCTCTCTCTCTCTCTCTCTCTCTCTCTCTCTCTCTCTCTCTCTCTCTCTCTCTCTCTCTCGGGAATGGAAGTGTGGCAAAAGTTGGCTTGGAAGTGTGGCAAAAAATTGGCTTTCATAAGACATAAGTTGAAGTTCTCTCCAACGCCAGACTTCAATCCCTGAAATTCTTAGTGTGAGCGGAGATTTTATTTCATGGCAAAGTTTAATGATCGAAAATTCAGGATCATCAATTATAAACTCGCCAGGAAACCAAAGTATGGGATGCAGCCATGATAAACGTCGACAGCAGGCAGTCCAGGGTTATATGATTTAAATCACGTCAGGAAATCGTCGCATCTACATTTATTTGGCAATCTGTATGGTCATATAAAAGAGAAATCATGTGTGTATAACCTGTGGCTTTATCAGTAATGGCTTTTGAATTAATTATTGGGTTAATTAAACTTATCTGCCGTATATCAACATGTTAATTTCTCATCGGTTTTAATGATTCAGTTCCGCCTCGGCTTCTCTGCTCGTGCAATTAATTCATTTATGGGCCAGTATAATGTTGAAAAGATATTAACACTGTCGACTGCAGCCTCAAGTCTACATTTTACAAAGTTTATATTTTTAACTTAATCTTCCTGATCACTACATCTTTTCTAGCTCGATGAAATTCGTGGGTGGCAAAAGTTTTCTTGATTATTACTTATTCTTACAATAATAAAATCATCACATATTCAAGGTTTTAATGTTACTATAAACAAATTATACTGTACAATGTTCCCGTACAATACATACACGCTACTATATTTTCACAAAGTCGTTGGATATCTGTATATATTTTTTCTTTACTTTCCGAATGCTGCATATTCTCTATACCAGCGAAATATTTGCATATACAATATACAGCACACGCACGGTACCTTATTTTTACAATGCAATTATATATTATGTTTTGAATACCTATATAATGTACATTTCCCGCACCCACGAAATAAATATTTAACATACTCGTATGAAGCTTAGTGGAAATATGAATGCACATATCACGTAACACACTAATTCCACATACAATCATACTCGTACATACATACAATACAGGCTATCTTATCGTGGGTACTACCTTAAAAACAACTAATACAGATACGCCTCGCATTTTACATTATTGTGGGAATACTGCAACGCTCGTACCTGACAGGAATACATGACAGAATTATGGGTGTTTTCAAAGCTTTGTGGCGCTTGCTCTCCTTGATCCGTGTTGATGCCGCGATTAGCTGGGTACCAGTACATATCGAAAATGCATCGTATGTTTAGGTGTGATTCACTGGTGTGTGTGCGTGCGTGTGGGCGGTGAGTGGGAGTATAGATAATGATTTCAAAACTTTTTTTTTTTTTTTTTTTTGAAGTGTGGACGGTAATAAATGAAAATTGTATTAAAAACTTTCCTACCTAGAAAAAAAACAAACTGTCACTGATGATTAAGAATAAAAACAAGAAAAGTAATGGTATCCCTTCATATTCTGATTGCCATTATTTTTCTTATCATTCCATGGCAGTTTCTAATTTTGGTGGAAGATGAGATGAATTTCATTACGTGACTTTTATATAATTTGATGAAGGGATCTCAAAAGTTAAAATTAGCAAGGGTAATATCCATAATTAATTGCAATTTCTAAAACACACACACACACACACACACACACACACACACACACAATGACGTCACATTATTTTCTGGGAAACACGTACGTACACAAAATCTCAGAATTCCTTATTAGTTTAATCTTTCTACACAATTCCAGATGACGCTGTAATAGAACGACTTTGTAGTCCGTCCAGAAACATGAAATTTGAATGCTGAAAAAAAACTAGTCCTTTTTTATATTTCTTTGTACTGTTTGAACCTTCCCTCACTGCACAGCTCGCATTTTCTTTCACTCAACAACAATAGAGCGAAAAAATGTCCAAGGCCATGAAACCTGAATACTGGAAAGATATGATACTGTATTTCTCATCTTCACACTTTTACGGATCTGTATCAAAGAGTGGGCGTGACGGCTGCTGTTTTATAGTTTGCTTCTTGGAAGGTGGCCACCGAACTATACTGAAACGTTTACTCACGGAAAGAAAACGGGTATAAATGGGTAGACAGAGGACTGAGCGGTTGACTTAGAGGAATACATGGATATTGAAATTTGGGATTGCAATGGTAATTAGATATTTATCTATTTATTTTTTTTTACTGATATCACTAACGAATTCCACATGTTCACCACATGACAAACTTTACAAATCTTTTTTTACGACGCCTATTTATTTACTGCATTTCATCCTTGCTCAATCTTATTACTTCCTGTTAGTCTTGGCTTTCTTTTCCAGCCTTGTCCATCAATGTTGTCAGTCTTACAGTCCAACTCTTAATGGGTCGAAGCTAAACATGAGTCTATTTTCTTCTTTGTGATAGCAGCCAAGATATCCTCAACTTTAAAATGTTCCCAATGTTATCTTCTTGTCTCTCTGTGCTACATCTTCTTTTCCTATCTGGAAGCTGATAAGTTCTGAATAATGTAATGTTCTGAATGTAAGGCTGTAAGTTTGTGATCCGTAAGTTAGTGCTTGTAGAAAAATTTCATGCGCATGTTTCCTCAGGTAAGAAAATGTATTAATTTTATTTAACATCCCAAAAAAGGTTGAAACATACGTGTGGATTTTTTTCTTCTTTTGTAATAGAAAAATCAAACAGAAAAAAACTTCAGTGCCAAAATACAGTTCCCTTATCTTTGTTGTGTGCGTGTGGCCACTGGAGATAAAAAATTCATTCAATCAGCATACGAGCACTGCGGGCCAGACATAAAAGGCCCATGTCACCTGGTAAGGTGGCTATCTACACACACACACACACACACACACACACACACAGCATACGAGCACAAGATGAACCAAAAGGAAATACCGAAGACTGCTGGGAATATCCCGTTTCCTTGAACATGACTTGGATAGAGACTGAAACAAAATATCGAATGTGAAAATGAGGAAGAAGGCACCGAGATGAAATATGCCAGCTTTAATGTCGAGCATCGGTTTCCAGAATTTCAGCAGGATTACGTTACGTTCCGAGCACAGTACATCAGAATGAAGTACAATGAGAGGGACAAGGTTGATATCTGCACATTTTGAGAGACAGATTCATATAAGGAACATATCCACAGTGAATCTTCTCACTCCAATACTTTGAGGAAGGTAGTGTAGAATTTATTGTATGTTGTGTCGAGGGTTCTGCCAAATATTTCAGAGACTCTCCAGGTCAGGAAGTAAAAAATTAAATATTCATAAACGCGAAAACACAGTTCACAAGTTTATATTTCAAACTAACTCTGTCTCCGGTACTTGATAAAAAGAAAGCTTCATTTCCCCTGTTCAATATTTGCAGTGCTTTCTATTTCATGCAAGTGTAGGATCAAATTCCCATATTGCGTAACAAACGACGACAGGAAGTGTGACGTTTGAAAATCGGCTCAATAACTTGCAAAATTTCTATACACCAATGTAACTAAAACTAAACATAACTAAAGAGATAAATAAATAAATAAATAAAATGGAAGAATACAAAAAAAAATCTTTCTGCTTACAAGAAACATTCTACAAAACAAAATGATAAAAACACAAAAGATTTGATTTTATCTTTCTTTTTCTATCAGGTTATCCTCCTCCCTCTCACCTTTCACTCCCCACTGCAGTGTGAGGTCACTTGCTGCTTTTCATCGGTATTTTTAATGGTGATAGGCTCTTTCTCTTGTTCTTCTGCACCTGACAGATTCTTGCTTCCCCTTCTCTTTCCGCGTTTCGATTCTGCTGTATTGGAAAAAAAGTTTTTACCTATACGATAAGCCAAGGGATGAAATAACGAACAAAGGTTTGATATTTATTCCCCTCGGCTTTGAAAGTCTTTTTTTTATCCAATTCCTTTTCATTTATCACTACTACTACTACTACTACTGCTATTACTCCTCCTCTTCCTCCTCCTACTATTACTACTCTACTACTACTACTACTACTACCAGTACTACTAAATCTGTTTTAAAAAGAATCCCTTTGAGGGAATCCTTGGCATCGGGTCCTCGTCACTACTGTATCCCTCAAGGCTCACTCCTTTCCGTTGTATACATTATAGATAGAGAACACTGTACACGCTGCTGACTACAAAAAGTAACATTCTGAGAACGAGTTGACGATTAAGCTTTAAATTCTCGGTTCACATTTCCTTAGACTGGATTCTAAACAAATAGATTTCTGATTTGAAAAGAAAGATTTTTTTTTTGAAAGGGATACATTTATAAGAATTCTCCAAATATTCCATATTGGTCATATATATATATAGTAGCTTAGGAAACAGGTGTGGAAAACAGAATGTATGTTCCCTTGCGTGTATCTACATATTTTCAAAACGACGCATGCAAAAATACAATAAAATAAAATAAAAGACAAAATGAGACAAAACAAAACGAATAAACCCTGAGAGAGAGAGAGAGAGAGAGAGAGAGAGAGAGAGAGAGAGAGAGAGAGAGAGAGAGAGAGAGAGAGAGAGAGAGAGAGAGAGATTCATAAAAGTGAATCGTAAAACATCCACTCGTATATCGGATCGCAAGCTTTCGTTTTATTTTACTAACATATCAATTCATTTTCTATTTTAAATGTGTATGGAGTTTCCTTTCACTACTCTCGTGTAAACATAACTTTTTTTTTATATGGAGTTGAAGTGAATTTTTCATTGACGCTCTCCGTATCAACAAGCACTGGAAAGGTACATGCACACAACGATGCACAACATGAGACTATAGCGAACAGCGTCCCTCAGCAGAGTTCAGTGACGAGCTGTCAATCATGTGTAATGCCCCAAAGTGCCTGACTGACAGGGATTCTCAGCTGGGTAGTAACATGCTTGCCTTAAAGGGACACGCCAGATGCTGAAGTCAAATCCTATAGACGTATCCAGACGAACAAAATTATTATTGCTGAAAGGGACTTTTGCAAGCTTCCCACACAGCCACACTATAAGTAATAATAATAATAACAATAATAATAATAATAATAATAATAATGATAATAATAATAATAATAATAATAATAATAATAATAAAGCAGAAGAAGAAGAAGAAACCTTGTGTGAGGTGAGTCTAAGTATAAAAGCGAGTGTGAAGTATGTAGGCTGAAGTTGAGATTAGAGTGACAGTAATGAGGTAGGAAAGGAGATGAAAATAGAGACTAAACCTTTTTTAAAGTGAGATAATGGAATTTCTTTGGACAGATTTAGATAGACATACAAAGGATATAAAAAGATTAAGCAATGTGGTGGAGAGAGAGAGAGAGAGAGAGAGAGAGAGAGAGAGAGAGAGAGAGAGAGAGAGAGAGAGAGAGTGTCTGACATATAGCGATGGAAACGAAGATGAGCAGGCTTATTCAAAAATGGCGTGGAAGAGAGGAAAAAGAGAGCGTGGCTGGGAGGTGAGACGAAAGGAGACTGAGGTGGAGGGTAAGGAACAAAGACAGTAGGGAGGCATGTGGTAGACAGCTTCCCTATTCTGTCTCTCTCTCCACACCAGAGTTGAATATATAACGCTCCTGGATCGATGTTTCTGTCAGGTAAAGGTTCTAGTTTCTCTCCCCTTTCTTTTTTCTTTTCTTCCCTTCCCTCCTCGACTGTCTCGTCATATTTTTACTCTTCCTCTTCCTCCTCGTCGCTTTTCTTTTCGTTTTTTCTGATTCACCTCCTTTCTCCTATTCCTCCTTTTTCTTGATATTTTATTCTTTTATTTTTTTTCCTCCTTCGTCTTTTCTTTTATATATGACGTTCAGTTTTGAGCATGACCTGTTTCTTCAGTATATGATCGCCCATACATATCAGGTGAATAAGTGGTGATAGAAGAGGAGGAGGAGGAGGAGGAAGGGAAACTGGAGCGAGAATAAGACTGTACTGTACAAAGGTAAGAATAGAATGAGGTCACAGATATTAACAGGAGACGAACGATAACAGTAACCAAGCCAGCAAAAACCACAACTGTAACTATATATAATCTAACTTCAGATGTCCTAGATACTTTATTGTACACCAATAAATAGATAGAAATGTCAAAAGAAACGAGGCGAACAACAACTAGGACGATAAAAATAACTTACCATGAGCAGAATAGTATGGAAAAATAATTAATTGATATAACAGCCTTTTTTTCCCTTTGAGTTGCCCTAGGCCAGTGTCACTTTAACATACAAAAATAATAATACTGTAATATATAAGACAACGTGGACGCAGAGTAAGATAAAACAATGGTAATGGAGAACACAACCTCCCAGACAACAAAGTAATGAATGTTGAAATAAAACAAAACTCCAATCATTATAATAAACACATACAAATGAATAGACTCATTATATGCTAAACAATAAACTTTTGCACCTCATTTGCATGTCTGAACCGAATACCACCACTAAAATTGCACAAACAATTTTTCAGCGTTCTTTTTATCATGTTTTTATTCCTGACTGCGTTCGTATTTTAGTGTAAATAACAATTACACGCGGGAAAAGAAACAACACAGTCAACTTTTTTCCAGGAGCTCTCTTGAGTGGGTGGTGACTCCACTTGATACGAGAGACAACAGACCTGGAATGGCTTGAAAAATTGTCTTTCCAGAGAGAGAGAGAGAGAGAGAGAGAGAGAGAGAGAGAGAGAGAGAGAGAGAATAAAGTTGTGGCGGTAAGTGACACAAGCGATCCCGGAAGAACTAAGTGCTGACTAATTAACTGGAAAAGAGGCAGAGAGCAAACACAGGCAAAGGGGACCATGTTGATCGAGAAAACAGCTCTCTCTCTCTCTCTCTCTCTCTCTCTCTCTCTCTCTCTCTCTCTCTCTCTCTCTCTCTCGCTAATCGAAAGATCAAGGGCTCTCAATTTTACCAAGCCAACCATTACGTGGGGTTTCGTAAAACACAGCAGTTCTCGTTCTGTTCTTAAGAAAGGCAGAGGATTAATACCTGCATTGCTACAAAATAATGATGCGGCGTTTTTTCCCTTTAGTCTTTTTTGTTTATGGGAAATCCAGTTATTGAGAACCCTGCCTCAGTAAAATTACCAAACGGAAAAAAAAGATAACAGATTTCTTATATGTAATTTTGTCAGAGAAAAAAAGACAGAATAATTTTGTGAAAAAAAAAACCTCCCTTCTTGAGAATCCGTGTCTGGAAGGCTAGAGCAAAACATGATGAGGATATTTTGATGTTTTCCCGTCATGGAAATCACCACTGATCTAGATATAAATAAACTGAATGCGCTTATGCCGCACTCCAAGGAATTCATATTTTTCAAGCGAGGAAAAACTAATCAAAAATTCCTGACGTACGTGCATAGATACTTGATGAAAGAAATAGAAATATAAGCTCCAGACACCTTTTGACTTCCACTCCCTGCCTTGCGTGTGGCGGCAACAGTGACAAAGTTCCGATGGGTTACACGTGAGGTTCTGTTCATCACACAATACTGCCAAGAGACTCCACAAGCTGCTAAGTGTTGCCTTCTATGCATGAGACTCTGACTGTAGGTTCAAGTAGATAAGACAGCTTTCCATAATTAAAAACTGAGATTTCTAAGTCTGTATAGAAATAAAGCGAAATGTGACAAGGTACAACATTTTAATACCGACTTGTCACCCTCACCCCTAAGAATAGAGAAATACAATGAAAAATAACAATTCCGATACGATTCCCTCATCGCCCTCACCCTTCAAGGGGACAAATATTAGCATAAAACACTAGTATATCCTTGTATATATATTTATTTTATCATGTGCTGTACACGGTCACATGGACACGCGCAACTCACCTCTTCATACTTCAACTTCCCCAGGGGACATACACACTTGGGGAAGAAAGGTGAGGTGTGAAGAGGCGAGGAACGCATGTCCACGTGATGATGTGCATGACAAAGTACTTATATAGCCTACATATAATACGACACATCCTCGCCTATTGATGAATTACTCCGTTATTTCTTCCGCCGCCGTGATGAGCATGGTGAAGGATAAAAATAGTAAGAGAGGGAGAGAGAGCCGTAAAGAAAGCCTCGCGAGGGGACATGACTGGCGTTGCGCTGAATATTCCCTTTGTCAACACAACATGAATATGCAGAGCCGCGTCCCACACCACCTGGAGGAGGGCGTGAGGGCCTGGAACACACACACACACGCACACACACACACACACACAAACAAAAAAAAAAAAAAAACGTATGCAGTTTATACACTAAAAAAATGGAAAAGGCACCATATCTGACCTATGGAGATGAGTCTCTCTCTCTCTCTCTCTCTCTCTCTCTCTCTCTCTCTCTCTCTCTCTCTCTCTCTCTCTCTCTCTCTCTCTCTCTCTCGATCGATCGATCGATCGCGTGCGCGCAGAGGGTAAACACATCTCCATCTACGTTACATATCGATATATTTACTCAAACAACAATGGACACAAAGCAGTTTGATTAATCATTTAAAATTTATTCGTCTGTAAGCGCGCGTTTCTCCTTATCAATTACTGCCACTGCTACAAAAACATGATTAATGTGGATTCACTTCCTCGCTACGTTTACTTGCTGCCATACTAAACGTCAATTCAGGGATATTCAACACTCTGAGAGGTGTATACTTATGAAACGTTGATTCATATGCCCTTCTTCAAACTGTTATGCTGGACGGACAAACCTAATCATGATCAGCGGAGCAAATATATTCAGAGCATTTTTTCTTACTACTGTTTTACTTCCACCTTGTTCAAAGAACCATTTGAAGCGGCAACACGACTTGCAGGAAAGAGGAATCAAGAGGTAAAACATTTGGCAAGGGGATAGACTGCAAGAGGCTCAGTGCAGGTATAAAGGATAATGGAAATGTACATGAGAAAAGGGAGCGGGGAAGGGAGCCTCAAACAGCGGCGCGTTGAGGGAAATCACGGGAAGTGTGTGGCGGGCACCGAACGTCTGTGTGTAGCAAGCCTTCCTGTGCCTGAGGACTGACTGCGGCATAACACAAGACTGGTGCAAATTTTCCTTAATGCTTGGTAATCTTTGCAAAAATGACTTCATAGTATTCTTAGTTCGTGGTGGTACAAGAACTAACAGTAGAAGTTCTGGCATTAGCATAATAATGGCAACAACAATAATCCAAACAATAGTAACGATATATTCGTAATAGAAATAATAGTATTAATATCAATAGGACAACACCAAGAACAATAGTCCAAACAGCAACGGAAGCAATAGTATTAGTAATAACAATAAACATACTTAAGTTATTATGTAAATTTACGATGATTATCAAAGTTCAGCAGATCAACACTGTCGCCCCTGCCATCATTTAGTGACAACTGTGCTGTCATTGTGGGAGTTGCATGTCGTGGCGAAAGGGACAAAGCAACAATATTTACAAAAAACGAATAGGGACAAGAAATATCGGATGAGAATAGCGTTAAAAGCGATAAAACTTTCTATCCCGGATGCGGAAATTAAAACCTCAGGCACTTTGGCTTGTATTGGGACCGGAGTTTTGCGGTCTGAGGGGAATGCTCTCTGCAGCCGCCCAATAAAAAGTGTATAAACAAAAGTTAGGCGGACTGGAGAGGGGTCTGAATAACATAGTGGCAAAAGAGATGCTGGTCAGTTATTGAAAGAGAAAAAAAAGATAGGTCTTCACTCGCTTTATATAAGAAAAAAAAAAAAAAGCAAATATCATTGTAATTTCTGTTAACTTCTCTAGTTCGTCTTAAGCCAGGGACGTCCTCGCCTTCGTACCCTGGATGATAATCACGGTGAAAGTATCATCGAAGTATCACCGGGGGACGGAACATTATGCTGACGAAACAGTCTCCATTCAATTGACTTCCCTACCACACTCTTACAGCGATCACCCCTCCCTCCCAAGGCGTCTTATCCTGCTAGACTTCCTCTCTGGCGCCGCTGAAATAGTAGGAGAGATAGAAAGAATATCCCGAGGAGGACGACGAGGGAATATTCTTTATAGCAAGCTTGAAGGTACTCTCTTTCAGGGAAATTGCAGTCATTAGGTAGATGGGCCTCGCTTTAAAAATGTTTTATTCTTGTGCTCGTCTGCAGGAAACATTTATAGTTGGCCAGATAGTCGTCCAGCCAGCCTGTCTGATGGAAATAAAAGCAAAAACAACACAAAAACAAAAACAAAAACAAAAACAACAACGATCTTTCTCCAGACATGAGCAGCCAGTCAGCCAAGCAGTCACTTACCCCGTCATTCACAAAGGCAGTCAACCAAGTCAGACAGTTAGCCACTTCACCACCCAGATATACAACCATTCACAAGTAACAAGCAATTATCGTGCACTTTGCCACACAACTAACAAGATGCCCCTCCAGCAAACATTCCCGAGGCTGAGACTGAACAGGGGTCTTCTCGCGCCCTCCACCCACCAGCCCATCCCCCGACACAAGCTGCAGCCGTGTTTCTTCGCGAACATGACTGGAACAAAATGCAAACCAAGGTACGAATAAATATAAACGCCTACACGACAACACAGGCAGAAAAATGAAAATTAAATAGCTTAAAATAATCAGAACATTTGGGAAAAAGGACCAGAAAGAGGAAGGTAAGAGACCAATAAGCGCTCACGAAGGAGAATGGAGGAAGGCGACTGTATTGGCCTCAGTAAATCGTGATCACAGGTGTTACCCAGCAAAGGGGACGGACCGAGAAACAAGACTGCGACACGAAGGAGGAGGAGGAGGAGGAGGAGGAGGAGGAGGAGGAGGAGGAGGAGGAGGAGGAGGAGGAGGAGGAAGAGGAGGTAGGTAGGGTAGGGTAGGGTAGGGTAGGGAAGAGAAAAGCGACATAAAAGGGAGTGAGGAAGGTGCTTGTCTGCGCTGTAACGCTGGAAATGTGGCTCGTTATCATTTACAAGCCATCATTAGGAGAAGGGAGGGAAGCCGTGTAAAGGGGACTGAGGAAGGGAAGGCACTTGGCAGCGCGTTGTCTTGTTAGGTGTCTGGCTCATCTCAGTTCACGAGCCAAAGCTTTGTGTTACTGTTGGGGTATCTATATTTGCTGAAACTTTGTACACTGAAAACATGAATGAACTATTACCATTACCACTGATTTATGTTACTATCAGCTTTATAATCACTGAAACTTTGCGGAAGCTGAAAACATCCATGAATTAGTATGGCTTTCATCATGATAGGATAAAATTAACTGCTGCTAAGTCAACGAAATCTTTGTAGCATAAAGAGTGTGGTACTGGAAGAGGGAAGTACCTTGTCTCTGTCTGTACCTTACACTAAAAATACCTTACACTAAAAAAAAAGAACCTATTGTCTGAAACTCCAGGATGAAAAAAACAAGCATGGAAATGGAGAGAGAGAGAGAGAGAGAGAGAGAGAGAGAGAGAGAGAGAGAGAGAGAGAGAGAGAGAGAGAGAGAGAGAGAGAGAGAGAGAGAGAGAGAGAGAGAGAGAAAGAAAAGCCCGCAAGGTGCTCCCTCCTATCGAACAAACAGAACACTAGTGGTGGCTGCAAAACAAGAGAATTTTCAAGCAGCCAAAAGAAGTATTGGGTCGATAACTGTCCGCCACTGAGGTTCACACTAAGGGTTTTGATGAAGAGTGAGGCGCCGCAAGGGTTGTTCACACATTCTTTTTTGAGCGAATAGAAGGTCAGGAGAGGGGAAGAAAGGCGGGGAAAGCGAGAAGAGAATAGCCGAGAGAAGGAGAGGAAAACGGGAAAGAAAAGGCAGAAGAGCCGAAGAAGGGAATGGTAAGAGAGGCGATAACCATGAATGGAAAACCGATAGCCCAGTCGACAGCAAATATTACAAACTAATCCCGATGCTAAATGGCTGGCTGGACATCAATAGCAAACCATCGAAAGCAAACCGTTTATCATGTTGGCGTCGGAGTAAAGCCCAGCAAAAGCAAGATATCATTGAGGTTATGCCAGGCGTTCTATCGTTCACAGCAGAACCTTGAAGTGCATAAACACCCATTCAAGCTATAAATGGCATGTGAAAATACAAACATCCCAGAATATTCTAAACAATTCTATTACAGTTATCGAAGTATGCTAGTGAAGGTTAAGAATATTTAGCTACATATGATAATGAAAAATTTAATCTTGTCTTCATACAAAATAGTTCTGTTCAGATAATCGTACAGGAAGAAAACCCGATATCTTGCTTCACCTTGCACTTGGAGGCCGACAAGGAACACAACTCTAGACGGGAATCCCCCTCTACCTCCCAATGTTCTCTTAGAGGCAGGCATTACCTCGTGTGCCTCCAACCCGATACACGTCAGCCCCGCGCCTCGCTCTAATCTGAAGTGCCAATCTGTTAACTTTACGGAGCGGCTTGTCACAGTGGCAGAGAGAGAGAGAGAGAGAGAGAGAGAGAGAGAGAGAGAGAGAGAGAGAGAGAGAGAGCAACCAAATAGTCAAAATCTTATCTGCAAGCTTCTTTTTCCAGCAAATTATACGAAATCTTACATTATGTCAAACATGATCTATTAAAGTTGTACGGCTCGAGGTGGTGTAGATGATTAGATTTTCTTTTCTAACCTACCTAGAGGCAGAGATCAGCTGTCGGCGTAACCGTTAATAAAAGTGTTACTGTGTGATTAGAAGTTTAGGATTCAGCGATATCATGTGGTTAGCTGATAGATAAATAGCAAAATTTCGAACTGAGTTGAGTTGATATTGACTGCAAAATAAGCACCTGGTCAGTACGGTCGAGGATTTTTGTAGGACTTATTCAGATACCGTTTCCTTCTGCTGTGTGAGTTAATTCGGTAACTCAAGTCCTCACTGTCATTTGCATAAAAGGCAACTTGACAGTAAATATAGTTGTTCTCAATTACAGAGGCAAAAAAAAAAAAATGAGGACGTAAGGTAAAATTTGTGTTGCCTGTACTGGATAATTTTCAAGTAACGAAGGTAAATGATGCACTAGAGAAACTGTGGATGGTCATCATTTCCATTCTGGGATATCCACCATAAACAGTAATAAAGCTCCTTACGTCTGTCACTGAGACAGTGAAACGAACAGGAACAAGATTTAGAAGCATTGCCGGCCCATCATCACAGCAAGAGACCGACAAAACAAAACACCAAACAATAGAAAACAGAACTCCATAAAATCAATATGAAAAAAACACAAAATCTGCTGCAGTCTACTAAATCTTCTCTACAAATTTTCGGCACTGGCGTTTGGCAAGTTTGCACTCGTGTGATAAAAATACTCTGTTAGTCCCGCTGTAAAATAATAGGTACAGTTTGCACATCCATGTCATGAGTACTGGCCACCGAACACTTCGTTGTTTTCGTATCATGTCCCCACTGACGTCCCCGCTGTGCCCGCCAGTGACGCGCCTCCCTCCGCTGCCCCACGTCGCCACTCTAACGTTGTGCCCACTAGTGACGCTGTACCACGCCGTTACTCCATATTCCCTGATGAAAAGTAATTGAGTGCAACAAAATTTCCAAAAGCTTTACGTGGCGCCACTGCCGCACTGGCTTATCAATTATGGGATGAAATTTTCAAAGGCGTATATTTTTTCTTTCAGGAATTGTGGCTATTATTCATTATTGGAAGTAGTTGTTGCAAGGTGTAAAGAGGTTATGTTCAATATATTTGCCATTGGATGCATTCTATTATTGGGTGATACACGCGGCAAGCTGACTGGTCCCTTCAACAGGTGACAATACTTGTACTTATGCAGCTAAACAGGAGATAAATAACGTCGGTTTCTGATTCCCTATGGAAGCGTGAAGGTTTCGTATTTTACATCTGAAGGGAAGATAACGTACGCGGTAGAAGTGGGAGGAAAAAAAAAAAAATTATATATATATATATATATATATATATATATATATATATATATATATATATATATATATATATATATATATATATATATATATATATATATATATATATATATAGCGAAGTCGAATAATATGCAGTAAACCTCCAAACCATAAATTCCTTTTCTTCATATTTTTTCTATATCATAATCACTGTACGACGTCCCCTACATTCAGCTCTGAACTGTTCACCTGGAGCCCCTCACCTGAACACTATCATTCATCACATGGCTGCTGTCCTCATACGCTGCTACCTAGATAAAGAGCCTCGGATAAAAAAAAAATAAATAAATAACCGATCTTCTGCAGAATACCAAAACATTTCCTCTCTTATTTAAAACCCTGGCGGATAAACATAAACTTTAAATACGGGATTTCAATTTCCGGTTTCATGTTTTTTTTTTTTTTCTTTTTTCTTGCCTGCATGATGGCGCTTTGCCTCGACGCCCCCATCCACCCTCCCCGGCCACGCTGCGGGACAGACGGGTTAGTTTTTGCTTGGGGCGGCGCGCCACGTCAAGGGCTCCGGCAAGATAGCTTTTATTATGAAGATGCATCGTGTTATGAGCCCCGCATGCACCGCGCCGCGGGCTGAGGCACCACCAGAACGATTTCCTGTCCTCATATACTTCCCTCACACATTCGTTCCCGCGGCACCACTCCTCATTCCCACTTACTGCTCTGCTTCCCATCATCATCGCCCTCACTCACTCCTCCGCCTCTCCCACTCATCGTCCTCACTCATTCCTTCCCCCCCTCGTCCAACTCATCGTCCTCACTCACTCCTGCTGACGACAAAGACGACGATCCGCGCTTCCTGCACCTTATCCCGGCGAGGGCAGTCCAGCTCATGATCTCCATCTGAGACCAAACTGAGCCCTATTGCTTTCCTGCTTGATAATTCCCACAAGGAAACTCGGCCAGCACATTTCCGATATTGCTTCCTCCCACACGTAACTCCTCTTTATAGAATCTTTGTCCCCGTATTGTAGAACCCAAAAATGGCTCAGATAAAACGCTGGTCCACTCCTACATCTGTTGAGCATGTTCACTTCAGGGATGAAATATGAAGAGGTGGTGTTTAAATACAATAATTGTTCTGCTTTGGCAAATTAATGGTTTGTATAATGCTCTAGGACTTGGTTATAAATATGCGCAATTTATGTCCCTGAGCATTAAGAAAATAATAATCTCCAGCAAAATTGCACCAGCTGACATTTTTCTTCAGACATCCTTAATTGCAACACTGCGGCTGACAACATAATTACTAAAAAAAAAAAAATAAATAAATAAATAAAATGTGGCTGTCTACTTACCAACCTGATCATACATATATTTCGTTGTTAAGTTAATTGGAT
>NC_087164.1:15547422-15624922 GCF_035594125.1 Scylla paramamosain
GGACGACGCCGCCCTGCATACTTCACGGTTACGGAGCTATGTCTGTAACAATAAGGGCGCTCAGTCTTCCTGTCTGTCTGTATGCATATATATATATATATATACGAGTATATATATATATATATATATATATATATATATATATATATATATATATATATATATATATATATATATATATATATATATATATATATATATATATATATATATATTCCGCTCTTCACAGCAATGAAACACAATGATAAAATTAAATGATGATGAAACTACTACTTTCCAATGCAGAGAATTCAATAAATGGAGCCGAAAAAATAGTGAAACTTTTAACATTCTTCTTTTCAACAAAGAAAATCATAATTCATTTTTACTGGCAATCTACCGCGTTCCATTTTCTGTCATACAAGAACGACAAGTTCATTGTATCAAATTTACTTATGACGATACCCAAATAAGTAATGAGCTGAGAACATAAGTAGAAAGCTCCTCCACCTCTCACAGCTATGTATGGTGTGCGAGTCTTTGATATAGATCTTCACTCAGAAGAGCATCGTATGCATACGGCTACAGAACAGTTCCGTCTTTGAATGCGATTTTTACGTCACTTTCTAAAGTTATACCCTTGTCTCCGGTGCTGGCCAAGAACTCAAGTTTTGGGGACCTGCGAGAGCAATATTTTTCCCTGAGTCGACATGACGGTAATCTGTCTTTCTCTGGTATAAGGAGAGAGGTGTCACTTTCCAAGACATGAGGTACTACTTCCTATTCTTTGTGAGGAGGGTGGTCTTCCCTGGAAGTTGTACATATCGTACTGAAGCGAATCACAACTTATGTAGAGCATCCCTGGACGGCAGTGACTTAAACCCCTGGGTGAGATGGAGCTGTACCACACTCTGCTTCAGCTTGATTCTAAAGATACATTAGTGTTTCTTTATCCGGAATGCTGGCACCGCAGGGTTACCAATATCGACTTAAAGGGACGCTGGAAAGGGTTTCTGCCTTGTCAAATGGTACTCATATGGTACCAAAAGTTAGGTTACACATTAGGCGCCACCCAGGAGGTAGAATTCGGCTTTATTACACTTTATTCTGAGTGTACGAATATTTTTTTTTTTCACCAAACACGTTTCCTATGTTTTTTTTTTTTTTTTTTGCTTTAAATTGTTAAAGTGGGCTAAACAATGTTTTTTTTTTTTCTAGAAACATTACATCAAGTGAAGCTCTGTTAAATTAGGTAGTATTAGTCAACGTATATTTGTCTGAAAGAAACACTTACTTTCTATACCAAAGAACATGCCATGAGAGGAACGAGGAGATTTCTCTGCCTGCCTGACTCCATACTTTACATGCTAAGAAACATATTTTCTTTCCGTCTCTCGGGACCTCAATTCATGACTACACTCCCAACACTTATTATCTTTAAATTCACGAGGGTTTCGCCAAATCATAAACTACGGCCTTCCATCCTTCGTCCTTCAGCCTGGTTTTGACACTCGATGCCACGGCGCAGAGGCTTTGGCCGCCCTCCAGCACACCAAAAAGACAGCGGCGGTGGCAACAGAACGCATCTCACATGAAAGCCATGCAGTGCCATACTCTGAGCCTCAGATTTGAGCCTAACTTTCACGATTTCTAATCCGGCAACAACCTCCACCACTTCCTCGTGTACTGAACCCTTGTCTCCTTCAGTCCTCTGTCAAAACGATTTATTCATTTTTCATATTTTCTTTTAAAGCAGATATAAAATTAGTCGCCGTCGTATCTCTCCCCTTGTGTTATTTTTGTTTTCCGATTGTCTTAAAATCATAATCATATTGGGTAAGACATTTCTGCCACAGAAAAATCTGGAAAATGTCCATTACGGTTCTATTAAAGAGAGAGAGCTCAGCGAATCTTTGCCATTAAGTTTAAATAGCAAGTCCATCTGCATGTCAAGAGAGAATCAAGTTAAGGTACTTCCTCTTTCCCGAAATGTTAAGGAATCAGGAAAATAAAAATGTTTCCTGAATACTGTGGTGCATGCAGAAAACACACACACACACAAACACACACACACACACACACACACACACACACGAGGGCGAAAGAGAGAGCGAGAGAGAGGGAGAGAAAAAAAAAACACACAAATGCACTAATTTAGCGTATTAACAAGGCATGTCCCTCCCTCTTCCCCCCCCCTAAGTTCCACCTCTCTCTCGTCTTCCTTCTCTTCCTCCTCCCATCCCACCTCTTCAGAGTGCTTGGAAGGATTGCTGGCGGAACACATGCTCAGTGGCGCAACAAAGGCCAATCTCAATGTCGCATAAAATTAATCGTAAAGCGAAAAATAAAGAAAATGAATAGCTGACATTTTCATTTCACATAATGAATTTTAATGTAAGTGGGAAAGAGAGTGTAGGAGCATGACAAAGAAGTAATAGAGAGCCTGACGTCTGTGTGAGGCTGTGTTTCACTGCGACGTGTTTCCTGAAAGTTGCACCACAGTGTTGGAATACGAAATATTTCTAAAAGCATGTTCATAAATATATAAATATGCACAGGTATGTATGTATGTATGTATGTATGGATAGATGGATGGATTGATATAATCATATATGTATATATATGACACATGTGACAATTGATAAATTTCATTGTCATAGAAACGACAGATCGCTCCCCCGTTTCAACAAAATACGATCATTGCGCAGCATTTCGTTATCAGGTATAAAATAACTGATATTCTTTATATATAAATTATATAAAAAGGAAAACAAACGGCTTCTCACATGTTCTTTTACAATTTCAATTAATTTCATAGCTGGCTCACGTCATTAAGCTGCATTACGAGTCTATGGATAATCGGCGTGAGGCCACACACGCTCCAACGTCCGCTGCCCAACTCCCGCTAACAGAGAATACTCAATAACGCGTCACCGGCGATAAGTAATGGAGCGGCGGTGGTGGGTTATAATGGACGCAAAGGCAGAAATTGAATGGTGACGCTCAGTGCAGGTCGCGGTGGTGTGAGGCTCGCCCTGCCGTTCACTGTTGCGTGAGTGTATTACTGATGAGGTGACTCCATTATGCAACAAAAGAGATTTCATTGCCTGAGATCTTTACACCGAGATAAAGTATTTCTTAAGCATAGGCAGCCACTATATGTTAGCTAATTAGGCAGGACAGATATGAGGAGGTTCAGCATTGGTGTCAAGCATAGGAAGATAGAATCTAATCCCATCGACACATACACCTACAAAAATTACAGAATATACAAAAAAAAAAATAAATAGTACTACTTACATGTATATATTATAAAAAAAAATAACTACTCAACACGAATCCTCCAGAAAAAAAATATATATATAAAGAAAGAAGACAAAAGAGAGACAGAAAAAGGCGAGAGAATGAGAATCACTGACTCAGCTGAAATGAAAAAGGGAGAGAAAAGAAGGGAAAGCGGGAAGAAGAAGGAAGGAACGGCATCACTTCCCCCACACAATGGGATCGTCACTGAAACGGCCGGTCTCTGCCCACGCAGGCACGAGGCGCGCACGAAACACTACAATTAGAGGCATTAAAAGAGGCAGCTGAGACGTGCAACATAAGAGGCCTGACCCGCCGCCGCCACCTCAGCAGCAGCGAGGCGGCGGCGACAACAAAGCGAGGAGGGAGAGAAGGAGCGAGGCGCACGAGAGCACCGAGAGTCCGAGGATTTTACTGGCGCATAACACGAGGCGTTTAATTCCGCGCGCGTGTGTGTGTGTGTGTGTGTGTGTGTGAAGGGGGAGATGGGGGGAAGGAAAAAAAGTAAAGAACAAGAGAGGGAGAAGGAAAGACAAAAAGGGAAAATAATGGAGAAGGGAATAATGCAGGAGAAAGGAAAAAAAAAAACTCGAAATGTATGGAGAGAGAGAGAGAGAGAGAGAGAGAGAGAGAGAGAGAGAGAGAGAGAGAGAGAGAGAGAGAGAGAGAGAGAGAGAGAGAGAGAGAGAGATAAACTAGAGAAACCAACGGGGGCAGCAGCAGCGACTTAAAACTTAAAGAAAAGAGAGAGATAGAGAAGAACAGCAAAGGGCTAAAGAAGCAATAGTTTTCAGCTTAGCATGACATCTGGCGGGATCCCGAACGTCTCATTTCCCTGAGTGACCCAAACGTAACACGAAGACTCCCAAATGAACAAGATGCCGCGCGTCCATTACCGCTAAAGAGACGCGACTCCGAGGGAACAATACGGCGTCAGTCTTAATAAAGGTCACGATGATTGCAGGTTGAGACGCAGCATGATTAACTTAATGAAGGAATGACGTGAACTGGACGAGGGAGGGAAGGCGCGGCTTGTAGGGGGGAGGAGGAGGAGGAGGAGGGGGAGTTATGGTGATAAAATCGTCAAATGTGTGTGTGTGTGTGTGTGTGTGTGTGTGTGTGTGTGTGTGTGTGTGTGTGTGTGCGTGAGTGAGAGGACTGGAACAAGAAAAAAACAAAGTGCCTCTCCCAGAAACAAACAGGATTAGGAAGAGATGATCAAACTAGCTGCGTGTGTTTGTGTGTGTATTCAGTGGGCAATCTGTGTAAGGAAGGCATACAAATGATGCAGAAATAGCGAACATGTCAAGGAAGCCACATGTTACGATACGTATGGCTGAGCAGGAGGAGGAAAAGGAAGAAGAGCAGGAGGAGGAAGATGATACAGATGTGATGATTGTGTGGATGCTGATAATGGAGATGTATGTGGATGAAAACGGTAACGAGAGAGAGAGAGAGAGAGAGAGAGAGAGAGAGAGAGAGAGAGAGAGAGAGAGAGAGAGAGAGAGAGAGAGAAATCGACGGAGAACTGTGGCAATGTTGCTCGTGACTTACGTGACTGTTATGGTGTTGATGGCATGATGGAATATTGATGGAGGACTAATTACTACGATGACTATAATGTTACGTGTGGTGGTGATAATTTTCAAGAAACTTTCCTCCCAGCTATGAAATCAGTGTGGCAGGTCAAGGTTTTAGAAAACACACAAATAAAAAGAAAAGAAAATGAAATCTTTCGACAGCACGAGGTTTGCCTGGGGTCAAATTTGAAGTCCCTGTAATCAGCTTAGGGCTTATTAGAACGTGACGACCAAGGGACACGACAAAGCTCTCCTCTTATGCCCTCAAAGCACGACAGGGACACGGCGACCCCACACAGGCGAGGCTGTCGGAGGAGGTGAACGAGGAGGCATGTAGAGATATGTACGAGTATGTACGCATCTAAGTATAGGTAAATAGGCAGGTAGGTTTTAGCGTGGGAAATCTTGCAATATAATAGAACTGTGTGGTGCGGAATACAAGTAGATGTGAGGCTACAGCAGTGGAGGGTGTGAGAAGCTTTGGGAAGGTTGACTGACAGACTGGCTGGCTTAAACAAGAGTCAAAACCCCAAGCGATAAAAGACATTTGGAATTAAGGGAAAAAATGCACAGTAAATATGAAACCGTTCTATTAGGGAATTATTTAGAAGGAGAAATGTGAATCGCGGCAGAGAATTATGTGTAAGGTGTAATGGGTAAACTAAAATAAAAATTATGAGACAATTTTACAGAGTCGGTCATGTTCGGAAATTTTTCAAGACAGAGCAGGAGGTTCAAGTAGGCAGATGAGAGGAAAGAGGGGCAAAGATGAAGAGGAAGAACAAAGAATGAAAATGGTTTGTAGAATGGTGCACGAGCAAGACAAATTAGGTAAGGGGAATAAAGAAATAAAATATGAAGAAAACAAAGTCTAATATGAAAAAAAGGCCACTATAAAATCATGATTATTATGTGAACACTACAATATTCATAGACATTATACAGATAAATGAGAGAGAGAGAGAGAGAGAGAGAGAGAGAGGAGAGAGAGAGAGGAGAGAGAGAGAGAGAGAGAGAGAGAGAGAGAGAGAGAGAGAGAGAGAGGAGACCGACATGCAAAGACACGACCCTGCCTGGCCTCGAGACAGTCTTAGGAAGCTTAAGAGAGCCTCACACACACACACACACACACACACACACAGGCCAAACACCCCTTATTGCCGTCGGTTGCTCGCCACACTAACTGTGACCTTGTTATTTCCTTCAGAAATGGGGGTCGAAACTCACTTTGACCTTGTTATTTCTTTT
This sequence comes from Scylla paramamosain, assembly GCF_035594125.1. Taxonomy (NCBI): domain Eukaryota; kingdom Metazoa; phylum Arthropoda; class Malacostraca; order Decapoda; family Portunidae; genus Scylla; species Scylla paramamosain. The sequence continues at coordinate 15,553,533 of NC_087164.1, forward strand.
AGAAATGGCGGTCGAAAGTCGTCATTACCTCGTGAGACGACCTTGGTGACCGAATGTGGAAGGAATTAGGCGAGGACGAGAACGTGTCGAAGGAGAAACAGTGTGTAAGTAGGCGTGAACGTGTGAAAGTGCGAATGTGCATGAGCGCGTCTGACAGTCAAACAGCCACTCACAGCTTTTTAAATAGTGTAATACTGCAGGTGTGATGTCAGGCGTGAATGGCGTCCGTCAGTGGCGTGATGGTGGCAGGACGACACGAGACCGTCTGGCCGCCGCCCCATCAACACTTACACCTACTCGTGCACTCACAGCCTCTTTCAAGCCTCGGCTTCAAAAGGGACCAGCGCCAAGACTATATATATATATATATATATATATATATATATATATATATATATATATATATATATATATATATATATATATATATATATATATATATATATATATATATATATATATGAGAGAGAGAGAGAGAGAGAGAGAGAGAGAGAGAGAGAGAGAGAGAGAGAGAGAGAGAATCAAGGGAAATGGTTTTGAATCTTTAAGAGGGCACAGATCGCTACGCCCACTAATGGTCCATTTCTCTGCTAAATTACATGATGCTCATGTTCTTTAGTGTGTGTGTGTGTGTGTGTGTGTGTGTGTGTGTGTGGAATAATAATAAAAATATTCGGTTTATTCATTTTGCAGCCTTATAATTGAAAATCCACGTCATACATATCAATTACATATCAACATACATACTACATCTGAAGTATACATTAACCTAGGGAAGTATCTTACACACTGATACTGTGGCTGGTAGATGGCGCCGACCAATTTGGAAGACTAAGAATATACATATTATATTGAGGGAAGCAGAGTGAATAGGCATATCCATCAGTGTTGCAAGACAGGTATAACAAGCAACACAATGACGACCCAAATTACGAAAGAGAAGCAAGGCTAGACAGATGTTGCAAATGGAACACAGCTGCCAACACTTTAATGAGCCAAAAGCTACGGAGAGGATACAAATGAACAAATGATGAAAAGGTAAGATTGTGCAAATAACAGACAAAGGTGAGGCAAAGATAGCAAGACGATAGAAGGGAAAAAGACCGACAATTAGTGAAGAAGTATTTCAGTTCTTAAGTCATGGAGGTCAGGTGAGGTAACTGGCGCCGCATGACATACAAGATACGGAAACACCGGCGATGATCGCTTATAGAATCCTTCCATCACTCTTGGGAAACAACAGCCGCTGCCTCTCACAGCTCCATGCACTTGATGGGCGGCATCGCTCAGCGGGACACTCGCTTCCCTCAGGCTCCATAAGCTCTCTTCCTTTCTCTGCCACTCTATTCTTAGATTTCCAAGAGTCCACTCCACTTTATCTTTTCTCTTAACTGATACCAGTAAATATATCGGCATCTATCGTGCGCACACACACACACACACACATACACACACACACACACACACACACACACACACACACACACACACAGACACACTATTAAGCACACAACATAAACATCCGACTTATTCACAGCTAATCCCCCCTCCCCACTACTAATACCAGCATCACTACTACCCAATTCTGCTCTAATAATCTGTACTGCTAAATTACTTAAACTGTTTTGAGAGCCAAGAAATGTGACGCTGGGAGGAAACTTCGGTGAGGAAAAAATTACGTGTCCCGGCAGCAATTTCATTCACTGGTAATGCAAGAGGAAGGGAAGGGAAGGTTAACTTTGCTCACTGGTCATTGTTCCTGACTCAGCCCACCCCTACAATAGGTTACCGAACCCCTTTACTCCTAGACACTCACTCTATATATATTCTCCCTTCACGAGTTCTTCAAGTATGTGGTCAGTGTTAGTGCTTTGACTTTTTATTTATTTATTTACTTTTTTGGCTCAGTTTGCGTGGTTCTATGGCGATGAAAGCGGTGGCTGTTCTGGTGGCCTTGCTGGGGAAAGGATAGGAGAACTGTCCTCTTTTCATCAACTATCATATCGATGTTAATGTTGATTTCAGGGTTTTTTTCTTTTTATCTTACAAGGAGGCCAGGTACGTGATAAGTTACATGACCACTACAATTGCTTTTTGCTTTCCTTCCTCCTTTAGCTCCCCGTCCTCATACTACTCTTCGTCCTCGTGCTCCTCTTTCTCCTCCTCCTCTTACCACTACCATTACTGCTATTACTATTATTACTGCGGCTTCTACTACCACCAGCTCCACATTCATGAGGTAGTATTCATGTTATTAGCAGTGCAAACACACACACACACACACACACACACACACACACACACACACACACACACACACACACACCTCTTCGCGTCATGCTGATGTAAGCTCCTTACCAAAGTTCACACTAGAGGGATAGTCATGTTTCATAAAGGTGATTTGAATACAAGATTTAAAAAAAAACGATAACTTAAAGGGAAATACACTTTTTTTTACTAACATGGAAAAATAATGATGATTTAATTTGTCTTCATCCGAAATTGCTATCATTATACATGCAATACGTAATCAATACACAATTTTACAAACTTGATGGACGGGATGAGGTGGTTTGCAATTATTTTTTTTACAGCTTATGCCTCAATGCCTCAGTGCCCTTTTCCCAGCCCTTTTCCCAGCCTCCTGCCGGGGACACGCTGCTCTAACCCTCGCACTTTGCTCTTTTCTCTTCGCGAGTTACGAGGCCTGCTAGTATCGACACATTACTCCCAAACTTTATTTGTGATGGAGTGAACGGGGAGAGCGGCGGCGATCAGAGAGAGAGAGAGAGAGAGAGAGAGAGAGAGAGAGAGAGAGAGAGAGAGAGAGAGAGAGAGAAATCATTACCTAATATCGTGGAAATTACTCGTCTGATGGAGTGTGAAATGTACCGTGTGGGACGTGAGCTCCAGGGTTGGCTATCACTTATTTTCATGGATCACGTGGACCAATCAGCGAGCTGGTGAGCCTCTCTCTCCCTCCCACGCTTGCTCTTCTCTTTCCTTCCCTCTCCATCCTTCTCTCCTTTCCTCTCTCCTCCTCTATCTCACTTTTACAGCTGATAATTAAACACATTAATAAAAAAAACGTTAAACAAATAAGTACATGAATAAAACTCATAACATTTCTACTCACACTGGACGTTCCCTGCTTCGAACATGCGCACAGCGGCCAGTGATACACCCTCACTCGTCGACACTGTGATGAGCACTGGCCAGACACGGGGCGGGTTCAAGTGAGCTGTGTCGTTCTCGAGTAAATTCGACTATTTGCCCCGAACAAATTCATCAGATGTTGCTTCGAATTGTTGGGGGATGTTCCTGCTGTGTTCGTAAAATGTTCGGAGCAGTATTTCGGACGATGCTTATTGGCAAGTGTGACTGCATCTTTACTCCATTATATTTCAGTACGATTGCCATCTTCTGTAATCAATAAGAACAACATTGATAAGTTAAAAGCCAAGTATTCCCTGTCCGTGTTGAGAAAAAAAAAAACATACATTCAATCATTTGTTGGTTTTCTATATGGAACTCTGGAACAATACTGATCAATTCACTGAGCACATTGAGAACTGAAGCAGTGCCGAACGGGTTATGCAAGAAAAAAGTAAGGAAAAGTGTCAAGTACGTACGTTCCAAGTTTGCATCTGCGAATGTATCCGTTCTGTCTATTTGTCTGTCTATTTTAGTGTTTGTAGAGTTTATACATCTTACTTTCTGTCCGTCATTCCCTCCCTCCTCTCTCTCTCTCTCTCTCTCTCTCTCTCTCTCTCTCTCTCTCTCTCTCTGTAACTCGCCCTAACTTTGTGTGTGTCCGCACCGGTCTGTTTTAGAGTGGAGCAGCATTATGAGGATTCCCTACTAAGCGAGAGCCTGTTGGGGAGATATTTTTACGTTGAGAGCGGAGGGAAAGTTTGTGCCGCGTTGTTTCTGTGAGTTACAAAGGGATGGCTGGCGCACTCGTCATTTAAAGCGAGGGAAAGCCTGCAGCGAGCACAGGGTTAAACAGGTGAGGCGGCTGTTGTAAAGAGGATAGAGAAACACGGCGGAGGCTTGGGGAGTGGGAGGGCGTGCGTATGGAGTGCGTTGGGAAGAAGGACTGAGGGTTCCAAGTGTGAGGAGAACGAACTGCTTGAAAGGATGATTCGTTGAACATTGAGTGTGTTCCATAATTCTTCGTCAGTCATGTAAGGTGGTGAGTTGTGTAAGAATGCCACTCGTATCTATCAGTTATGAATAGACAAGGAGTGAAGGAAGAGAAGATACTAAAATATGACAGAGTTTGATGACGGAGACTGAACGTAAATGGTACTGAAAAAAAAAAAAAAATGTAATGCAGGCTACTAAAGGATGAATTTTAATCAGCTGTTGAGTGTGCTGTAAATATACATGATTTTCTTTTGTTTACTGATAACCTCAGCACAAGAACTTGCACAACATCCTCTTTTATGATTTCACTACAACACAAAGGTTTCCCCATAGTCATATTACATTGATAGCCAATCCAGTCGAGGCCATTTCTTTAATAGACAGTATGGTACAAACGAACAAACGACAGAGACTAGTGAAGGGAGCTGTATTTGATAATATTAATAATAATAAATGGACTCCACTAGAAATAGTGTAAAGGAAAAGAGATATTTAGTGCCGAGGTCGCTGGAAGGCTGGCAGACAGTGTGTAAAGGATGCAGAAGAGTTTCGACACAAACGGTGATAACGAATGACAAACACATAACCTTTACCAATAAGAAAGCTATATGCAACTTAATAAAAGACGGATGCTCATGAACACCCACGGTACAGCTTTATAATTACGTTCAACGGAGCAAATAGAAAGAAAATGAAAACTGCTGATGAAAGAGATGAGCGCAAAACAGTTACCAGTCTGTCAGAGGGAAATTATCCTCATGAGGCAGGAAAGGTGGATGTAAATACTGCTTCCCTACCAAGAAATTTTGTGTGAGCGTCGACAAATTTAATCCCTTCTCTCAACATCATAGTAGGCTGTAATGTCACCAGTGCAATATTACTAGAATCCCCCTATGATATATTTAGTGTTATTAGTTCTGTGCTATGTGAAGTTCATCAGAGACTCACAATATAAACACGGCAGCTACTTGCTTACTTTACTATTTTTAAAAGGCTCTAGTTGAAGTTTTTAAGAATATTTTCATGGTTTTAATGGCAGATTAACAAGACTGCTACATTAACAGATGAAACACTCTTGAGAAAAAAAAAATAGAAAGAAGGGGTAAGAAAATGCAGCTTTTTCACGTGCTGGCGAAGGCGACGAAGGACGTAGTTAAGTGGATGCGTCAGCACCTCGGAGAAGAGAGAGAGAGAGAGAGAGAGAGAGAGAGAGAGAGAGAGAGAGAGAGAGAGAGAGAGAGAGAGAGAGAGAGAGATAGAAGAAAAAAAAAAGCTGTGTAAGCGAGAATACGGAAATGGCGTCATTAGTGCGTAAATTTTTCATCCCTACCACCACATCCATCAACTCCACATTCCATTCCTCCTTTGCCTCCTCCATTTTTTTTTTCTTCTTGTCCTTATCTTTCATTCCATATACTTTCCATTTCCTCCTCTTCCTACTACAGATTTATAAAGTGGTCAGTAATACTTTCTTGGAACGGAAAAGATCAAGTTTATTTGTATCCATTCCCTCCTTTGTATATTTCGTTGCGTCATATTTACAAAAAAAAAAAAAAAAAAAACGAAGAGTGAGTGTAACAAAGAGTGATTATACGAGAGAGAGAGAGAGAGAGAGAGAGAGAGAGAGAGAGAGATATGCCTTAATTCCTTATTTCCTCTGTCAGCAGCGGCAGACGCAACAACACAATAAGGACCAATTTACATACAGATACTCACACCCCTGTCAGGAAAATACTATCTCTCTCTCTCTCTCTCTCTCTCTCTCTCTCTCTCTCTCTCTCTCTCTCTCTCTCTCTCTCTCTCTCTCTCTCTCATCTATCCATCCCTATCAGTTTCTCTCTCTCTCTCCGCCTCATTCACCTTGATGTACACGCTCTCTTAATCTAAGTCAAGTAAGCTCTCACTCTTCCACGTAACTTTTCCCCGCCCCGCCCCTCCCACCACCTGGTCCTTACAACTTTCATACATCCCCCTCGCTCTTCTTCCCTCTCTTCCTTTCTTCACCGCACTCCTTCCAGCACGGCGCCGAGTCTCCTCTCCCGGCCTGGATCGCTCCTTCCCAAATCTCGCCACAGATCACTGGAGCTAATCCAGGAGGCGGAGAATGAGAGAATCCAGCAGGGCCCTTGAGCTCACCTCTGCCGAGACCTTCGTGTTCCCGCCCGCCTGTCTGCCATAGCCTCCGCCCCGCCCCGCCCCGTGCCGCTTAAGTGCTAGTTGTCCATTTACTTCTCTCGTTCCGGTGTGACTGACGCGGCCGTAAGGATGTAGATGCGCACGGGAAGGAGGAGGAAGGGAGGAAGGAAAGTAAGGAAACCAATAAGGAAAACCAGGAGAATGCAAAGGAGGAGGGGGGAAAAGATTGGAAGGAATGGAAATGAGGAGAGGGGGAAAATATAAAATGAGAAAGATGAGTAAAGCCAAACAAGAAAATTGTGTTGTTGCATTCGGTCGTCGGAATGGGAGAAGAGAAAGGGTTGGGTTAGGCAAGGGAGGTGGAGGGAGAGAAGAGGAGGAGGAGAAGGCAAGGGGGTGGAGATGGAAAGGAAGAAGAAGAACAGGAAATAAATAGGGAGTGTGGTCATCCATTACATGTGTATCGGTGTGGAGGGCCGAGAGGCGGCAATTTGTCTGTGACGAAAGGAAGGAGTGAGGGGGGAAGAGGGGAAGGGAAAGGATGTCTGAAGGGGATAACTTGCTGGGGAGAGAGAGAGAGAGAGAGAGAGAGAGAGAGAGAGAGAGAGAGAGAGAGAGAGAGAGAGAGAGAGAGAGAGAGAGAGAGACGAGGGTAAAGGGGGAAGAGGTAGGAAAGAAGAGGGGAAGTGTGGCGGTGAAGGTGATGAGAAAATGCAGATGAGAGAGGAAGAGAAAGAAAGAGGTTAAGAAGAAGGTGAGGGGAAAGGGAAAGAAGAAAATAAAGAACAAGAGAGGGAGAAGGAAAGACAAAATGGGAAAATAATGGAGAAGGGAATAAGGCAGGAGAAAAAGAAAAAACTCGAAATGTATGGAGAGAGAGAGAGAGAGAGAGAGAGAGAGAGAGAGAGAGAGAGAGAGAGAGAGAGAGAGAGAGAGAGAGAGAGAGAGAGACCAAAACTAAATAACAGAAAAGAAGGGAAAGACTGGATAGAAAGGAGGAAAGGGGACTGCACATGTCGGTGATAAATATGCTGATATAATACTAAAGAGGAAAGGTTACTGCCATGAAGGGTCGAGCTGCGTCCCAAATGTTCATTGCGATCGACAGATTGAAGCAGCGAGAACATCATACTCATCCTCACCATTTGTTTTTCACCGTGTCTTCATTCATATTGCATTTCCCCTTCCTCCTATCTGTATATTTATTAGTATCTGATACCCTCAAAGCGGGAATATGATGTGTTTTATCTCTTTCCTTCCCGTACTTATTTCATTCACATGATGTACCTGTTTCGAAACAGATTCCACATGTGTTAATTTCCATTGCGATTTTTTCTTCCTATCTGTATATTTATTAGTATCTGATACCCTCAAAGCGGGAATATGATGTGTTTTATTTCTTTCCTTCCCGCACTAATTTCATTCACGTGATGTACCTGTTTAGAATGATATTCCACGTGTGTTCATTCATAATGCCTATCCTTTTCTTCCTTTTTATATATTTTTTAGTATCTGATACTCTCAAAGTGAGGAATATGGTATGCTTGATCTCTTTGTTCTGCGTACTTAGTTCATTTTCCTTATATTCCTGTGTAGAATCAGATTCCACGTGTGGTGCTTCAGGTCCTCTGCCAGTCTAACCATTTCACGCCTTTAAGGTTCATCAAACATTGATTTTCCTCTTTGATTAATCTAAGGACGAGCGTGGCTTAATACTTAAGAGTATACACAATACTTATAATTTTTCTAGAACTTTGCCCTTTATGTGCTTCCACGTATATAACAGGAGGAAGTCAATATCTTTTTCTTTTCTCTCTTTCACATCCATTTTTTAACTAGACAAGGGACTGACTCTACAAGGACAGGTATTCTCAGCACAGTGCTTGAGTCCCTGTGTGTGTGTACATGTTTCATACCCTCAGCAGGGCTTCCAGGAAGGGAGCACTTAGGGCGACTCCGAATGTAACGACGTCTCCTTTGTGGATGAAAGGACTCTATGGCGCGTCCCTAGCCTGGGGGATACTGCCACTCCCTTGGATTAAAGAGAAGAGCTGCAGGAGGCGAGTGGGTGTGGAGGTGTTCGTCTCCGCCTGTTTGGTGTGTGAAAGCTTGACTCGCCTCGGTGTTGTTCAGCGCTGTTATTTCGCATCCTCAAAATAGTGTTGTCTGGAAAATCTCTCTCTCTCTCTCTCTCTCTCCTCTCTCTCCTCTCTCTCTCGCTCTCTCTCTCCTCCTCTCTCTCTCTCTCTCTCTCTCTCTCTCTCTCCTCCTCTCTCTCTCTCTCTCATTTCACAGCCCATGGGAGGAAGGGACCAAATCTATTTATGAAGCATTCCCCTAATGTTTATCTTTGAATCTAGCTGGCTGTCACTCCCTATCCCAGGATTCAGGCACGCTCGCGGACATGCCAGCCTCCAAGGAATGGCGGATCATTGAGTGGCTGCGCGTGTGCTCTCCCGTCCTCGCCAGAATTCCAATCCAGACCAATCTCTGTTGGGAGACGTGGACGCGGCGCCATCTAGTGTGCTATCCAGATCTAATTTCGCCATTTAAATGACGTTTTGTGGCTGAGTGTGAGTTTAAATCCCAGAAAATCATTGAGGATTTCAGAGGATGAAGAAACAGCACAGGATATCTTAAGGGTCCTGCACCTGAACTACGTGGCGACGAGTCGAACTGGGACAAAATACCTGGAATTGCTCAGCGTCCCTATTTGTCACACGCAGGGAAGTGCGTGTACACGTGCATGTTGGTGTTGCTTGTCCTTTCAGTAATGAGCAGAGGTCAGCCTGATTGCATCCCCAGACAGTCTGATGCCACCAAGCAGTCGCCCCTTCCTCTTCCCCCTCTCTGCTCCTGTGGAAGCAAACACCGTTGTTATGAAAAACCTTGGCGAACAATTGGAGACAAGAATCTTTCATGCCAATTACCGGCGCTGTTTGTGCCGTCACCTCCTGCTCTACGCGGAAAACACGACAACGATTAACAGGATTTCCAGTATTCTGCTGAAACACCCAAAGCTCATCTAGAGGAGAATTTCTGCAGCACGTGGAGGGGCACTTGACACAATAACTCTGCGTCAGATTGCTTCCGTCTGGGGCTCAATAATGCCCTCTATTTGAAGTGAATCTCACATCCAACGATTTTTTATTTTTTATTTTCTGTTACAGCGCACGGGTATCTAAGAATATTCTGAGTGCATTGTTATGGCGTTAACGTGAGCAGCAAAAATTTACAGAGAAAGGCAATCCAATAACAATTTTTTCTATCTGCAGCAAACACAAATATCAGGGTAACTCTACATTAGTTTGCACAAGGGACGTGGTTGGAACAGGAGCGTTGCCGAGCAGCCATGATATTGCCTTGATATTCTCTCTCTCTCTCTCTCTCTCTCTCTCTCTCTCTCTCTCTCTCTCTCTCTCTCTCTCTCTCTCTCTCTCTCTCTCTCTCATGTATTTATCTGTTACCCACTTCTGTTTTATCTCCGTGAATTTCGCATAAGTTCACACGTTTATTTGAGATGCCCAGCTGGTCGGTTATGTTCCTGGGCCCAATATTGTGGAAAATAAGTTGCACTGGGAAATATCTTGCAAATTTTCTTTTCGTGAATTTTTATATTTTCACCCTGATGCATTTTGCAGGAAAGAAGACATCATTATTTTTTCATCTAATACAAATAATACGTAAAATCAATAAAAAAAAAAAAAACACTTAATTTGAGATATTTCACAGTGCGAATTATTTTACATAAGACCAGACGAGAGAAAGTATCCCAGCCAGGTGATTGTCTTCTTTTAGAGTGGAAAAGGTGAAAATTGGAGACAATAGATAGTAGTGTGTACTGTGCATGCCAAACACTGCTCGCCGCACCTAAAGAATCTCTCATTAATTACAATCAATTCACAGACAACAAATACAAATACGTCATAGATAAGTATATTAAAAAAAAAAAAAATAGTTTCAGATTTACACAAGAAGACAAAGCAAAACCTTAATGAGTCGTATAATGTGACCTCAACTTGCGACTGTTATTACCAGAATTAAAACGTGAGCTGCAAACACTGACTCGATGGAACCAATCGCCTAATGGAAACTTTTGTTTGACATTTCACGCACAAAGGCTTAGCAATTCCACAGTAATCCTGCAGTATATTTATTTTTACGTTTCGTTATTTTTATTCGAAAATATAATAGGGGTTGGTTATATAAAAAAAAAAATATAATTTTCATCCGCCTTGTAGTTTCGACCTTCTGACCTTATAATACGTGCATTTATATGTGTAGATAGTCCCAAGTCTCGCAGTTTACCTTCTTTGTGTATACTTTTTTGAATCATTAATGACAATCAATTTATATGCAGTTAAACAGTAGGACAATGCCGCTCTTGGTTCTATATAGATTTCTTTATTACAAAATTAAACAGTATTCAGCCGCCTGTCAGTGCTCCTGACTTAAAGGAGAGACAATAGGTACGTGTTGAACATTATTTATTTAAAGTCCACAGAAATGGTGCGTAAATGATTTTTAGCTTTAGCCATATTTCACTTTAAACACAATTTTAAAGCAAACAAAACTCACTATATCAATATTTTTCTTAGACCTATTATGTTGTAAAATTCAATAATTTTGAAAGAAATTTCTGATAGTAATTTCTTTTCTGTATTTTCCAGACCCGGATTTAAAACGAAGAGTGAAAATCTTGAGAGAGAGAGAGAGAGAGAGAGAGAGAGAGAGAGAGAGAGAGAGAGAGAGAGAGAGAGAGAGAGAGAGAGAGAGAGAGAGAGCTCGTCACTGTCTCAAGTATTATGTAGCAACACTGAACATTCCTCAGTTACTGACAACGAAAGCACCTCACTAACACAACTGTGCGATGTATTCCATCTTTTTTGATTACACACACAAGGCCTTAAATCAGAATACACAATAATAACAACATTTCTGAGCCTGAGTCATGCAGGCCACTCAGAGGTCCAAGGACTCATATGGGAAATCATGTAGTTGATTTTCGAAGTCCGTGGCATTCGCAGCACATGGTCAGCGTGAGAACAGGAAGACGGGGAGGAGTGCATTACAAGCAGTGCGTGGTCTGCTTCACCGCCTCACGGATCGATGGTCAGCGGGAGAGTCGTGACGCCAACATCCTTCCTCTTCAGCCTTGAATAACCTTTCCCCCAGCGTCCCTTAACCCACTCCAGATATCCACCTACAAACTGAAACAATCGATCGGTAAATCGTTGCCGAGCTGGGAACACCGCAGACGTGCCTGGTATGAAACCTCCGCCCGTCACGCGCCGCTGAAATACCGCCCTCGTGACACCCCAGATGTTGGTGTCTCCGAGTGTCTGATGATTTGCAAACATCCAACAAACAAGGCATACTTTTAAAATCAGTTTCAATCTTCAGAAAAAAAAAAAAAATATATGCATTTTAAACTTTTCTACCTCTCTTCTGGGACTTACCACTTACACACACACAGACACACACACATAAACACACACACACACACACACACACACACACACACACACACACACACACGTAAGAGTTGACTTTATATATGTTTTTATAATCCTTCTTCTTGTGTGTATATTAATGATTTTCTACTCTTCGTAATTCACCATTAAGGTATAAGGAATTTTTGGTTAATAATAAAAAATACAGCAGCCTTTACCGTTGCCAATATAGACTACGAGGGAGAGCAGTAGCTGATCTAAACACACACACATCTAAGCAAAAATCTGCCAGATCAAGATTTTTTTTTTCAATTTCTTAGGGGGCTAAAATGAAAACGAGGATGCGGGTGAGTAATGGACGTCTCTACCTTAACGACACGCTCGGAAGGTGATGCTCAGCAGGAGAAAAAAAGGAATGTTGAGGGAAGGGAAGATAGAGGAGAAAGGGAAGGGGAACGCAAATTTATAAGGTGATCCATCGTGTGCCAACCTTCGTTTTAGGTCGTGCAAATAACCAGGGAGAAAATTCTGCGCCGCGTTTACTTCACAGAGTTTTAGTGAGGGCGGATAACAGGTATTTTCACCACGCGTCCTTGGAACAAAATAAGCGAAATATAATGACTTCCATTTTGTGCCAAGGATCTTTCTTAACACTGGATGACTGGGGGATTCTGGGCCTTTGCATGTATTTACGCCTGCTCTCTCTCTCTCTCTCTCTCTCTCTCTCTCTCTCTCTCTCTCTCTCTCTCTCTCTCTCTCTCTCTCTCTCTCTCTCTCTCTCTCTCTTTCTCTCATCATATCAACATTAAATGAATAAAAACTTCCATCCCCAGCGAGTCTTCTGCACTAGACGAGAGGGAAGGTGAGAGTGAGGGTGAGAGAGAGAGGGGACGGAAAGGTGTCACGACGCGCTGGGAGGGCGACACCTGAGGCACTCCACCTCCAGATACTTTACTGATGTCAATATTCAGAGCAATTAAAAAGCTTGTGTGTGTATGCCCGAGGGAGAGCGAGTGTGCAGGGCAAGGAGAGTGAGGGAAGTATGTTCAAGCTGTGTATTATTATTGCTTGTGTTGTTGTTAGTGTTTTCATTATTATTGTTATTATTGCCATTGTTCCTGGTATTATTATTATCATTATTATTATTATTATTATTATTATTATTATTATTATTATTATTATGATTACTACTACTACTACTACTACTACTACTACTACTATTACTATCGCTTACCATTTGTTATTATGAATAGCAAGAGCAGAAGTAATAGTAATAGTAGCAGAGGTATTATCATCAGTTATTATTATTATCATTATTATTATTATTATTATTATCATTATTATTATTATTAGTAGTAGTAGTAGTAGTAATAGTAGTAGTAGTAGTAGTATTAGTAGTCGTAGTGTGGTGGTGGTAACAGCAACACAAATAATAGTAGTAATGGTAAAATAAGTGTGTACATATTTGACGCATGATCATCCCTCTTGAGAGCCATAACGACAGCACACACATTATTACACACACAGAGGAAGGAGTCGTTCGTAACGTGACTGTATGGAAGGTAGTACATGCCACCGCCACACTCTTGACAGGAAACCACAGAGAGAGATACAACACACACACACACACACACACACACACACACACACACACACACATTTTCTCACAGGTTGCGCTGACAAGGAGGGAAAAAATGTGTTCGGTTCACCACCACTCGATAGAGGCTTAATTAATGAAGGTGTTAGCTAGGAAGGGAGAGAGAGAGAGAGAGAGAGAGAGAGAGAGAGAGAGAGAGAGAGAGAGAGAGAGAGAGAGAGAGAGAGAGAGAGAGAGAGAGAGAGAGAGAGAGAGAGAGAGAGAGAGAGAGAGAGAGAGAGAGAGAGAGAGAGAGAGAGAGAGAGTATAGTGATAATAAGATAGATGCAAACAAGACACTGGCAAACCAAACAGAATGAATGAAAAAAAAAACTGGAAAATAATACAAACCTCGAATAAAAAAAGATAAAATATTTCCGCACTTTAGAAAAATTACATAAAACACATGAAAAAAAAAAAGCTCCCTTGAGGATGAAATCCAAAAACAAGTTCTAGGACATCGAAGCAACAGTCTGAGCCAAATCAAAGCAGTTACTGAACACTAATTAATGACAGGCGCTGGAGTCAGGGAGCCTTGTAATTAGACGAAAAAAAAGTGAAGGGATAAAAAAAAGAGGAAGATTGGAAAGAATGAAATAAGAGGGAAACGAATGACACCAATTAAAGGACGAGGAGAAAGGGTCGTCAGCAATCAATACACAGGCCCCTTGTGTCGCCTTAGTGCCCCTTCCTTGCCCTTGTTGTATCTCTCTCTCTCTCTCTCTCTCTCTCTCTCTCTCTCTCTCTCTCTCTCTCTCTCTCCCTGTTTCTTATCTATCTTTAGCCCTATTTTGCCACATCTGCATCTCCTTTCTTGCTTCCCTTTCTCCCTTCAGCTTGATCACCCTTTCTTCTCCTCTCCATGCAATTTTCCCTCCTTCCTTTCCCTTCTTTAGTCCTCCTTTTGTCTTCGCTTGCTCATCACTTCATTCCCTTTTAGACTTCATCCAGTTATGTGTTCTCTTTCTCCTCTCTTCTTCCTTCTCTTCCCTTTACTCTCTTCTCTTTTCCCTTATTCTTCTTCCATCGCATCCACGGGATCTGCCTTAGTCAATAATGTTCTGGCTGCTGTTGCTGCTGGTGCTTCTCTCTCTCTCTCTCTCTCTCTCTCTCTCTCTCTCTCTCTCTCTCTCTCTCTCTCTCTCTCTCTCTCTCTCTCTAGTTACTACTCCTCTTTCCTCCATCTTCTCTCTTCCCACAGTTCCCTTTTATCTTCATCCTTTTCGTCCACGACAAGCATTTCCTCCTCCTCCTCCTCTTCACTTTGTATTATTTAACTTTCTCTCTTAATTTTTCTGTGTTTACCTCTGGCTCTTCCTGTTATATTTTTCTTCGTGTTTTCCACTTTATATTTTTCCTGTTGTCCTTCCTATTTTTATTCTCAACTGTTTCCGCCTTTTAGGTTAAACGGATTCCTCTGTCCACTCCGCTTCAATAAGAATTAATTTTCCCGTTTCCCCTTCCTCTGTAGTCCAGTGTCTTGATCAGATTTCCGTCTTTTTCTTTCCTTAGTTTTACGCGCAGCATTTCGCTTATTTTTCTTCATCATTTCCCTTCCTTCCTCTATTTTCAATCCAACATTTTCTCACCCACTAATACTCTTTCTTTTCTTCTTCCTCACACATTCCCTCCTTCAGACATAATTCAAGTCTCCCCTTCTTATCATCCTACGTGTCATTTTCTCTCATTTAATATCTCCTTTGGCTCATTTTCCTTACTTTGTCATGCCCACGCTCCTGCTATCTCTCATAGTCTCACTCTTTAACCTCATCTTCTATAATATTTTCTCTCTCGTAGCTCCCTCCGCTCCCTCCCGTCCGCCTCGTCGCCTCTCCTTTGCGGTCACAAACATGCTGGGGGTTTGGGACGGTCTTATAGAAAGACGCTGAGTGTTGCTTTGATCTTTGTGACTTGTGGGGCCGTGGACTCGACGATCCGCGAAGGGTGATTGAGGGGCCCTGACACGCCCTCGAATTATGGGAGCAGCCAGGGTAATGGTCAAAGGGAACATAATGAGGGGAGGGACCGACCCGAGCCTATCCCCCGCAGGCTCCAGTCATCAGGCAGGACTCGTCTCCAGGAGGTGAGCTTTACGACTCGAGGGCGACAAGTTGTGGGGATTGTGCTGCAGTCACTGAGCCCTGTGTGTGGGATGTCCGTCTCCCGAAGTGTTGCAGTGTGGGGGAAGGACAGGGATACAATGTAACGTAGGTCCTTATTATTAGAAAGAAGAGATACACGGGCTAGGCTGCGAGAGCGTGCCTTCCTTCCTCTTCGCAGGCTGGGAGGTACACACTGAGCCTGAGGTATCGCGGCGATGAGGGAAAAATGAGAATTGCCAACTAGCCATACGTGTCATGCGCGTGCCGCCGCCTCTTACATAAAATGGCGTAACGTACACTATCCTACTGGGATCACTTCGGAGGTTGCCGAGTGATCCACATTTTGGAAATCAATTAGAGGTTTTTGGTTCTTCTAATACTACAATTACTATTACTACTACAACTAGTAAGATTACAATTGATAATAACATGGAGTCTTCAGGTGCAATAAGGCACACTTGACGATATGAAAACAGTAAAAAAATTAGCCATTCAGGTAAGTTTTTGAAAGACGGTGGTCTAAGGATGAGCTGACGGGAGGTGACGAGGAGTGTGCGTTGTGTATCCTGTCCACGTCCTGAGCTGAATCTATTTACCGTCCTTCTCTCTCTCTCTCTCTCTCTCTCTCTCTCTCTCTCTCTCTCTCTCTCTCTCTCTCTCTCTCTCTCTCTCTCTCATATTTTTTTCATTTATGTACTTTCTAACGCATTTTTATCACCTCTTCTATCTCACCCTCATCCTTCCCTTTCCTAACTCACTCCACATCAAAAAAATCTCCAAATTTTCATTCCCCGCACAATTTAACTCAGCTCTTCCACCTCATCTTGCTGCCTATCGTCCTCCTCTGCATTATCCCATCACCGTCCTCCTCCTTTTCCTCTTCCTCCCATGTACCTGGTGAAAAGGTGCGTGGCTCTGCTAATACCTCAATCGATAGAAGCTGCCCAAACTCATGTAGTACTTCAGTTAGAGTAGGAAACATCAACAAAAGGGAAACGTAGAGGATTACATTGGATAAACAAACAACAGCAGAATTTAGGCTCTTCGTAGGTTGGGAACTAATGCTAAGTAACTACTTGGTAAAAATAACATACAAGGAGGAGGAGGAGGAGGAGGAGGAGGGAAGGGTGAAACGGTGATGTGAACAATAATAAAACAGTAAAAAACATATTTTCCTTTATCTTTCCTACCTTTAACTTAGGTAATTTGGTCATTATAATGTGATGAGGCTTCTTACGTGGATGTAAGATATGAGTAGGGAAAGTGGAGCGCTGAGGTAAAAGGAGAGAGAAGCCTAGACTGGACGAAGAAGGAGGAAAAATGGCCGTCATCAATAGGAAGACGGGATCAAGTGCCGCTCTCAGGCAACGTACCCGAAGTCTCTGCTTAATATCTTTTAAACACAAGAATTAGAAGACTTTTTTTTTTTTTACTCTTCTTTTTGGTTTTTAATAGGTTGGCTCCTCTCCCTCCTCCTCACCTTCTCCACCTCCACCTCTCAGGAGGGTCTGATTGATAAAACTGCCTGTGTGCCTTTGCTGATTCCGCTGACTCTCGCCAGATGCGTCTCCCTGATTGACTTTTATCTTTCCTCTCGTGCATCGCCTCCTCTCTGTTTCCCATTCTCTTCACTCCCAAACTGTCCAAAGAGGAGGAATTCTCCACCATTTCTCCAGCCTGAACTCCCTCCCGCCCCACTGTCTCCTCCCGTCTACCACCTCATTCACTGCCACGTCTTCCCGCCCACGTCCTTTTGTCCTACTCCATCCTTCCCGCCACTCCATCCCACTTTACACACAATTCTGCCTTAAATCCTCTCGCCTTACATCCTTCCTCCCACTTCACCAGGACGAGCCCCCCAGCTCACCGCTTCCTCTGTGGCGCCTCTCACTCCACTGCTCTCGTCCCTGCTATAGACAAATGCCACGCGCCGCCCACTCCCACTGGTCTCAGGTAACAACCATGTAAACCTGCTCTCACAATCTCGCTCACCAAGTTGACTGAAAGAAGTGCAGTGAAGTGAGGGAAATAATTTTACAGTAATAACAAATATACTGAGTTACACTTCTGTTAGTCTTGTCAGATTCCTTCGGCCAGTTTCTCAAGGGAAATCAAGGTGATCTAGGAAGACGTACGGAAAGTAACTTGACGTGTGAGGAAGCGCCCTCTTGATGTTGGTGATCAGTGCAAATATCTAAAGATACCATAACATCTTGGGTTAGTGAACCTGTTATAAATCAATGTCTTACCGCTGAATACAAATGCTGCTAGTATTATTATCTTTCTATTGACCAAGTTAAGGCGCTTTTTTTTTTTTTATGTAAGAGGGACACCGGCCAAAGGCAACAAAACTGTAATATCTGAGCGCCAATAACACGGCCTCCCTACAATGCAAGTCATACAAATTGCGAGACCTTGTAACAACCGTCATGATGGATATACACGAGGAGCATAATGGGGGTGGGAACGTGAATCAGCTGCCATCCACATTTTCTTTCATTTTCTTCTTCCCTTCCGAGCTCATTGAAAAGTATATCGAGCTCCTGTTTCCTGCTCCTCCACGTAACTAACTATACGCATATATTCTTTTGTATATCTTAAGATGAGGATCCTTCCGCCTCACGCCCCCTCCTCCTCCTCCTCCTCCTTTTCTCTTCACACTCCTCCTGCTCCACTGAATAGCGAAAGTCTTGGGAAAGCCGTGGCTGCGGGCAAAGTTTCTGTCCATATAATTAATTAAATATGAAAACTTTCCCTCCTCTGAGCTGGCCGCAGGGTGCCCTGAAAAGACCGTCCCTCAACACACTCTCTCTCTCTCTCTCTCTCTCTCAGGAGATCCCCTTAGATGAACACCAGAGAGGAGGAAGACAAAAGGGGCGCAGGAGAATAGAGGAGGGTGCGCGAGAGAGTGAGGGAGAGAGATGGAGGAGAGAAAGGAGAGTGAGAGAGAGGCAGGAGAGAAAGGAGAGTACATAGAGGGAGAAGATAATAACGCTTCTCGGCCCATAATGAGGCACCCGGGCACAAAGAGAAGAGGAGAGAAGAGAAGAAAATGAAGATGAAGGAGAAACTAGATGAATAAATAAATATAGCGAAGAAAATTAGATTCATTTTTAACAAGTGAGTACATTTTGCGTATTTTGCGTCACGTCAAAGAAAACGATGGAATTTATTACCTCTGTTTTCTATTGCCAGAGGTTTTTGTAATGAGAGAGAAATCAGTTTGGAAAAGAACGACCATGTCTTTAATGCAAGGAAACGATGGCTGGAAATGGGAACCTCTCTCTCTCTCTCTCTCTCTCTCTCTCTCTCTCTCTCTCTCTCTCTCTCTCTCTCTCTCTCTCTCTCTCTCTCTCTCTCTCTCTCTCTCATTTCCTGAAACTGAGTATCAAGACAACATGCAAATTAAAATGACTCTTGCTTAGTTGGATTTTTTCTTTCTTTTTCAGGGAGAGAGGGTCGGAGGCAGAAGAGCAATGGACAGTGGGATTATTTTCTCTCCCATTTCTCCTCTGTGCCTCTCCTTGGGTCTCTTTCCATTGCTAGGAGAAAAACTAATGGCAAATATATCTATAATGGAATTCTTGCTTTCTTTAATTCCACTGGTTGTGTTTAGGAATAGTAGGGAGTGTGCATGTTGCTACAATTATTGCTACTGCTGCTATTATTACTATTATTATTGTTGTTGTTGTTGTTGTTGTTATTGTTGTTGTTAAGATTATTATTATAGTAGTAGTAGTTGTTGTTGTTAGTATAGTAAAAGAGAATGTACAATTATATGGACGATGATGAAAATAACTGTAGTGTTTGAAATAGTTTGTAACTTAATATTTTTCACGTCTTCGATTTATTTATTTATCTATTTATTTTTTTCGTTTTTTAAATTAGCAAACTATAGATTGGAGGAGATGTAAAGTACAATGTATAGAGGTAACACATCTACTGTACCCACTCATAGATTACTCGAGCTTTTCAAATACAGGTATAGGAGTAATAATTTTTTTTTTTCCAACACTTTTAATCAAACTCATGTTCATTATTTACTCCCTTAAGAGAAAAAGGATCGCGTATTTTCTATATAAACTTGCACTCAAACGTTGCAGTACGAGATTAGTATTCAGCTCAGGGAACCCGGCATCCTCTTACTCATTATTCACATTGACGTGGTGTCTGTCCTACTTTTCCCTCCAACAAATGATATGTGTCCCTCGCCGCTAACTTTCACCACGAAGTTTTATTCCCTGAAGGGTTATCATGTTTTGTGCTACACCCTCGCTGCTCCTTACTGTGCCCGTGTTAACGTCTATAAGATTATAAGGATAAAAGAAACCCTTCTAAATTTTACGTTGGTGATATATTACCCAAGAAACTGAATACAAAAATTACATCAAAACTATTACTTTCTCAGTCCGACAATTATTGTTATTCTGATGTGATATGCTTAAAGATACACATTAATAATAATCAAGTTTGATTTTACATAATTAAAACATTAACATAATAAGAGATAAGTTGATTAATAACCTGAAGCATTAAGATACTCTTATTCACTACTAAAACTTTCCGACCACAATACATTCCTTCTCATCTCCAAGGTATATAAAAAAGTATGAGAAGTGGAAAGGATGAGGTACTCTTTCATATTCTGAAACGGGTTTTACTTTCCATCCATCAACACCAACACTCATTCTGTTGTGCGTGCTGAAAGCTCAAGGTCAAATGAAGGAGATGGTCAGACTTAGCACTAGAGTAAATGAGCGAAATTACTTCTCTCTTTCTCCTTTTCTCTGTTTGATACACTCTCAGCGTTTTTAATACTTCTGGAACTCTCAGGCCACCTCATGAAATAAACTAACATTTTTTTACTATCGGATTTTTTTCTTTTGTGCATTTTATTTATTTTTTTTACAGTTTAAAGATCTTTTCTGCGTTAGTCTGTGAGAAATATGGAGTACTTTCAATAAAGCAAGATAATAAATATACCTGTAATTTGCCAGGGCACTCAGCCACGCAGGGAGTTGATTCTGTGTGGGCCGCGGCTCGGAAAGACCCATCAACTCAGAGCACAAGTATGTATAACATCGGGGTTACCACAGTTTGCCTTGGCCACGTTTCCTCAGCTATCCACTTATCGAGTAAGCCGTAAAGGAGGATAAACAGCTGCCCGGCTCTGCTGTGTGCCGTCCACCTCCACCGCGGGCTGGAGTTCCATTCCTTGTCGGCAGATTTGTAGGTTGGCAAGCTGATCATTGCACAAAAAAGGCGCAGGCAATGCATATTTTTGTTGCCTTTATTTTACAGAGTACAATGTTTTTCTGATGTGAACATATTTACCATTTTTAGGCAAGGACTGTCTATATAACATACTCGGCTGCCATAGAGTTGAGAAGGGAGTGTGGGATGTAAGGGCAGCGTGACAGAGAGGCAGCAAGTAAAAGGGTAATTCTAATTCGCCGGACGGCCGCCTGAAGGTCCCCAAGTAAATAAAGGACGCTTTCTTTGCATAAATATGACCAAAGTTTCTCGCCTTTGAGGGAGAACTTATAATGAAACAACAGAAATGAAAGTCTCCTTGCGGCGTCGTCTCACTTATATTCTGTGGCACTAATGTGGCAGACAAATAAGACGCAGTGCTGTGAAAGAATGTCGAGGGCACAATATTCTGGCTGGAGTTACGCTCAGGTCTTGTGGTGGTGGGTGGAAAAACGTCCTGTCTTCCTTTTTCAGCTTTCATAATCATACTCGCCTCCACAATGACTTCTTGAGAATCTCGATTTTAGTTTCGGAATTTTAATACATCAAATATACCTAAGTCGAAGAGATATTAAGGTTACTCGAGTATTACCGGCATTCAGGACACTATCACTACCACACTCATCACTACTACTGCTACTGCTACTACTACTACTACAACTACTACAACTACAACAACAACTACTACTACTAATGCTACTAAGAAGAAAAAGAAGAAAGAAAACAGGAGGGTGCGAGAATGGACACAGCGTCCGAGGTCAGGGAGTGGATGAGTAGAAAAAATCTAATTAAGATCAGATGACAGTAGGAGTGATTTACGGACAGGAGGGAAGGAAAGGTGGAGGGAGGAAAGAACACGAGTGAGAAAAATTTGTCAAAAGCGAGAGAGAGAGAGAGAGAGAGAGAGAGAGAGAGAGAGAGAGAGAGAGAGAGAGAGAGAGAGAGAGAGAGAGAGAGAGAGAGAGAGAGAGAGAAATGTTAACAAATATCAATATAATTATAGACCAGGCATGACAGCAAAGCATAAAGCGCCAATACCATGCAAAGTTTTAATAGAAAGTTGGGCAGATTTATGGATGACGGTGATAGATGGTCCTGGGTCGAATGGCTACCTAACAGTCCCCTTATATTCACATATTGCTCCATCTTTCTCTTTCACCGCTGCTTCTGCGTCTTCATGCTTTTGCTTTCCCTACCTCTTTCCTTTACTGCTGCTTTGAAACCAGTATCTTCGATATTCGGAATACGACCAACTAGTGTGTGTGTGTGTGTGTGTGTGTGTGTGTGTGTGTGTGTGTGTGTGTGTGTGCGTGCGTGTGTGCATACTCGTGTGTGTAAAATTCTCTCTCTCTCTCTCTCTCTCTCTCTCTCTCTCTCTCTCAGACACACATGTGTAATATAATGATCATTGTACTCCATATAAATCGCATAAGGTACGCACGACAGCCTGCAGCGATACAACAGTCTAAAATAACTTCGCATATGGAAAGCCTTGAAAATAACAACAGTAGCAGCAACAACAACACCGACGCAGACTCGTTAAGCCCACAGTGGAGATTCGCAGGCGTGCAGAAAAGCTCTGAGGAAGAAGGCGGGTGCCATCTGAGGCCCCATCAGCCTGAGGACAATTACCCAGCGAGTCCTGAATAGCCGGCAGGAGAGCGTATTGGCAGAACCCGAGACATCCCACACCCTAACAGTCCCCACCTCGGGAGCCTCCAGCAGGCGGGGCGTGTGGCAGGTGGCGTCCGAGGCGGCGCAGACTGGCTTTGTGAGGCCCCTTGTGTCTCAGGATTCGCGTTATTCTCATGAGTTGTGTTTTCACATCCTCCTCTGGCTCGGCGTCTGCGCCCTGCCCCTCTCCCTCCCTCCCGCAGCAAAACTGTTCCTTGGAGTAATTAGGCGGCGCGTGTCGGCTGCTCCAGCGGGTTTGCCGAGTCAAGTTGAAGCAAACAATGGCTGCTTTGATAAAAAGAAAATTCTTTTGGCTTGAGGCAAAAGATTAGTGCTTTCTTGCACGTTCTTCTTGTCGTTACTAAGTGGAAATATTGGACTTGTTATTTATTCTCGCCTATTCAGGTTTGCAGCGTTCAGCGAGGCAATATTCCTTCAAATAGAACTCCGATAACCTTTGGTTATCCTGGCAATACACACTAATTTATAATGTGAATACGCAAACAAAAGAACATATTATTCTTTCCCTTCTGAAAGGGAAAAAAAAAAAAAATAATTTTCAGCATCATAGTGGAACAAACGTTCACAGTTTTCAGGCTTTGCAAGACTCTTTGCTCAAGAAAACAAATTTTCTAGTAGCCTGTGTTATGCAAAATTAATTCACGTAAAAGTTATTTCACAAAACATGCTATTCAAACTATGCGAGTCTCGGAGAGAGAGAGAGAGAGAGAGAGAGAGAGAGAGAGAGAGAGAGAGAGAGAGAGAGAGAGAGAGAGAGAGAGAGAGAGATAATTAATTTAGGAGTAGAATTTTCGCACGCATGATCAGAAACACAAGCACAAACAATATACTTTCTTCTTGTTTCATTTGTATTTGAACGCAATTCAGGGCATAAAACGTGCACCCATTACCACGAGCCACTTTACTCAATTAACAAAGCGACTCCCAGTCCTATACATAATTACTTGCCTCGTAAAAACAGGTATCCTACTATAGATGCAGCCGTTTACCCCACTTACTCCATAGAGAAAGGAACACCTCATCTACCTGGCTGATGAGATGGATCCTGAACACCCTTTTTAAATTATAAGTGTACTCATTAGAGCTTCAACCGTCAGCTTCCATGAGCACCGGAGTGAAGCTTCCAATCAGTTCTTCGTCATCCAGCAAGGTGACTAACTGGCTCATTATTGAGGCTGGACTAAGTCATGGAAATAAATGTTTATAAGTCAGGGTCATTACCGTAAGACATTTCCACACCAAGTGTAAAAAGGGTTTAGTAACCCAAGTTGCAAATGAGTTACCTGCGCTTAGTGTGAAAGATTGTGATAAAGACGTGATGGACACTTATGGAAATGAAGTTGTAAATTCAAACGCGCGCACGCACGCATGCGCGCACACACACACACGCACGCACGCACGCGCGCGCACACACACACACACACACACACACACACACACGAAAATTAAACTCACATACGCAGCAGGAAATTATATTAACAAGTAATCATTATGACAATCTATTTTAAAATGCCTGACACAGATGTGTATAAATCAAAATTATCTCCTTTAAGCCTCACTGAATTCCATGAACCTGTGCCGTGCATGAGCGAATCAACCCCCACTGCCTTCTTTACTCACCCTGGGATGAAAGTCATTCTTACCATCAATATTCCTTGTCACTCGTCATCATTTACATCACCGTCTTACTGAAACACACTTCCCATCACTTTTTACAGTTCCAGCACTACTGGCTACAGAGACCTTGTTTTAGACTCACGGTACACTCTAGCGTTATCTATTTTCATTATTGTCATGGAAATGTCGGCCAATATCATCTTCCCTACAGTAAAAGTAGAACCTTTCCTCTCTGCCCTTTTTACCTAAATTATATTTATGATGGAAGTATTAGGTTTTTCCATACAGGTTCGAATAGCTGTGACTACAGTTGAAAAATGTTTGATCTGTTCCAAATCATAAACACATTGTGAAATAATTCATATCAGGTTGTATGGACGTCGATATGTTAAACTAACTGCTGCTTCGCCTCTTGATATTTCGAGGGTGAGGCGTGGTTCAGTCTTGCATGTCAAAAGAACTGATGGCTAGGTCACTCTGGCTTGGGGTCTGCGAGTTTTCATCCTGAGTACTTGTAGTAGCTCCACAAATAGAAACACTAGACGAGGAAATGCTAAAGGCGGCCAGCAGGCAGGAGTCGTTCCTGTGGTCAAGGTTCAGTACAACAGTCTGTTAGGGACGCGGCCAAAGTAAAACTTAATGCATCTCTTGAATAGAAATAATGCCCCAACCTTCTTCCATGCCCTGCTGGAGTACTCTTACACAAAAGCATCTTCAGAATAGGAAAGTTACGAGCACAACAAATCCACGGGTTCTACAGTAAAGAGCTATTATGAAAAGACGTTGTTATGTCCGCCTAGAAGGTGCAAACACAGCTTTGAAGGGTTTATGACGTAATAAAAAAAAGTGTTACGGAGAATCATAATTTAGTTTGTGTTTACAGCCAGCGCTTAAAGAAGAAGAAGAAGAAGAAGAAGAAGAAGAAGAAGAAGAAGAAGAAGAAGAAGAAGAAGAAGAAGAAGAAGAAGAAGAAGAAGAAGAAGAAGAAGAAGAAGAAGAAGAAGAATCAATAAAGCCAAGATAATAAAAAAAAAAAAACATTTCCCGTCAAATAAAATGTGGAAACATACGAACCTCCGTAAGGGAATCACTTTATGGGCAAGAAGGGACGCTCCCCTGCAACGTTACCAGAGGCGTATGACCTTGACCGTTCAGTGTAGCCAGGCGGGAAGCCATTCCATTCCTCTCTCACCATTCCTGGTTGTCAGTCATCAGCGACACGAACCTGTCACTCACTCACCCACCAATGCATTCAACACTCCCTTCCCTCCCCTAAGCACACCACGACCCTCACCCTACACACACACACACACCATGACGACCGCCACACAAAGCCACCCAGCATTTACCTTCTCCCCACGGGCGGATGCGTTTTTAATGCAAGCCCATAAAAGGTCCATTATTAAAGAGCCGTCGCGTGACCAGCCATCCCGCACGCCCTGCATGGCCGCGCCGCACGACGGTAAATACCTAAATTATTTCATATTTCGTGAACATACAAAAGCTCATTGCCGCGTTTGGCTGAGTGGGTGAAGTGGCGGCAGTGGCGCATCGGGGCGTATTGGGTGTAGTGAGCAGGAAACGCGCCACCACGTGCCCGCCGTGCTCTGATGGCGGCGTGCTGGTGTTCTGGTGCAGTGTGCAGGTAGGACGGACTTGTGATGAGGCCCATGGTTTTGTCGTTCATGATGATGATGATGATGACAATAGTAAGAAGAGGAAAAGGAAAAAGAAGAAATAGAAGAAGAAGAAGAAGAAGAACAACAACAACAACAACAACAACAACAACAACAACAACAACAAAAGAACAAGAAGAATAAGAGCAAGAAGGCGTAAGAGGAGATGGAGGAGGAGGAGGAAGAGGAGGAACAGAAAGTAATGAAAAAAAAAAAAAAAAGACAGAGTACTTCAACTTCAATGAGTCACGTCGCTGGCAAGTTACAGAAGAACGTTACCTCTTCTACCCATAAACTACCGTACGCTGGGCCTGAACATTCCACCGCAGCGACGGCACTAAAGTTACCGTGCGTCAAAACAATAGACAACAAAAATCAGGTAAAAGATATGGTAAAATTAATCAAGATATTGTAAATACAACTTAGAGGTTAAAGATGAAACTACATTAAAAAACTTCCTCCTCTTACTTTTTCTCGTCATCCTCCTCTTTTTCTTCTTCTGTAATACATCTCAACATCAGAGACAAAGTTGTGTGTTCCCTCGTAACTGGAACAAGTATCGGTTACCAAACTGAGCCATTTGACCACCGCGCCCTGCACTCGTAAGGGAAACAAAGCAATCGTTGCAATCTGGCTGCAGTCCAAGGAGCACGAGGTACGCATGTCAGGCTTGTTAGCACTGTTTCATTGGGGGCGCTCTTACATATGCATGTGTGGTCACTGGCACACAACCAAGCACCAAAACGCACCCCATTCCCAACACACACACACACACACACACACACACACACACGCGAAGTCACAGTTCTTACTCTCCAAGTCAACTAATCAGAGTAACATTTCAATAAGGGCAAAGATGAAAGGTTATGTTGACACAGCTTCCTCCTCCTCCGCTAACCCACTCGCCGCCCGCCACCTACACCACACCTCAGTCTCACCGCCACGTCGCACGCCTTCCCAGTAAGTAATTAACAGGTGTCAAAGTACCACAGTGCCAAAGCGCCTTACAGGAAAGGAGGAGGAGGGAGAGGAGGAGGAGGTAGGGGGCAGGGTGTCAGAGGAAGGAGGATGAGGGAGAAAATAAATGAAAAACTAATGAAACGAAAATCCATAAAATAATGAATATCAAAGCACATTCATTCGTACGTTTCCTTTGGTTTCTTTTATCATGAGACGAACGAAGCATAACCACAAAAATATTCATAAAATAACGGTAATAATACATTACATTTCAGACTAACATTTCTAATAACACACACACAAAAAAAGTTAAATTTCTAATCAAGCTTTACCAGTGTGAGGCGATCCATTTTTGTTTTACGTGCAAATAATGAATAATCTGTTGTGGCCATCATAGTAATCACGATAATGAAGGTGAGCCAAGTGTTGACAGGAAAATCCACCGGGGTATGTAGACGTGCTCCACCGACAACTGCTTACTCCGCCACTCTCTCTCTCTCTCTCTCTCTCTCTGCTATTTACCCCTTCACTGGAGCACCACCTCGCCACTGTGAAGAGGTTTGCAGAATTCAGTGACATGGGAAACAACACACACTAAACAGGTACATAGATAAGTAAATAACAAGCATTCACTGTACCTTCAGTGTGAGTCCATCCCAGGGATCAGAGGTTTCTCGTAGAGTAAAACATGAGTTGAGAGAAAAGTCCAATAGTACACCGCAAGACATAATTAATAACTCAGAACCACGGGACGCATATAGAATCCTTTGGCAGAACTTAAGGCTTAACGGAAGACTGAACGACTCAAATGGCAGTGCACAACTTACTAAAGGCTCTGTGCTTAGTAGAAAACAGAGGGAAGATTGAATTCGCTCCCCGTTTTCTTTTGGTAGCTAATGGAGCAAAGGCTTGGCTATATGTAGCATTTAGTAACTCCCTTAAGATCTGGACTATAGTACTTACCAGAGGGATGATCACTAATAGCATGTACATTACCTCGAGGTGCAGCTTACTGAAGTGTGTGTGTGTGTGTGTGTGTGTGATTCTGCTGCTCCTCCGTTATCCTACTGTTCCTTTCACCTGCCGTCCTCCCTCCCGTTCAACTGCTTCCTTTTAATTTACTTGCCGTTCCTCCCTCTCAAATTTCTGCCCCTTCCTTTCATCTGATTTCACTCTTTTACCTGTTTTCCATCATTTCACCTGCTGTGAGTCATTTTCCTGGTGTCATTTTCTCATTTAATGGATCTAGGTGCTGCGTAACGTAAGTGACTTTATGACGCCAGCCAGTGTGCAAAACTCGAGGCAGTAACACGGCACACATCTAATAACTCGTTTGCCAAGCAGGTGGTTCAACTGGCAGCTCTTCAGCTTAGACTCCTCCCCTCCCTCTCTTTGTTGCTAGTTATCGTTTTTTATGGCTGATTTCGTTGCTTTCACCGCCTTGATGATTATGATTCTTTAACAGCAATGATTTTTCTATTTCGAGAAGGTTAAATACGCCTCGGTATAGTTGGGTTTACTCGGTGCTAGTATACGTTCTTGAAGAGAGAGAGAGAGAGAGAGAGAGAGAGAGAGAGAGAGAGAGAGAGAGGTGGTGGTGGTAGCCACATCAGGTTGCTAGTGTACAATCACAAAATGATAAACAAAAGAGATAACGAATAAAAATGACATCTTACCTCACCATTTATTTACTTATTTATTTATCTATTTCTTTTTAGCCCACCATCCTTGCGGCCGAATCCTTTCACTGGCCATTCTGATGCAGGTGAATAATTTGGGGCAGCAGGTAGATTCCGGATGTACTGCGACGCGAGAATCCTATTTCCGCAAGGATCAAACCCTGGCGTATTTGTCTTTCCTCTCACGTCGCGCGGCATTATACCGAGCTCTGGCTTATTAAATGTCAAAGGGCTGCCCGCTCAGGACGCTTGAGCCACCTTCCTTTTGGGCCACGTGGAGGCGAGGGTCTCTCCTGGCGAATTCTGTTGGCTTGTTGGCGGAGTGAAACCCTTTAATCACACGCTGACTGCAATTTTGTCCGCCACCTGAGGCTGCGACAGTCTAGTTACCGGAATTATTCTTCCCGCCTTCCTCACTGCGCCTTAGTCAGTGCTGCTCTGATGCGTCCTGTTTAATTTGGTTGGCAATTCAAATGAGTTTAGTATAGCAGTTGGATTTCTGTCTAATACGCCTCAAGTTTCACACTAGTAGGGAAAATAACGTGAAGCATTAAAACCATGTTGATGGTAAATATGATATTTTGAACGATAAAAGTAAGACTACATATATAACTTTACGCACTTTTTTTTTTTTTTTATGCGAGACGGATTCTGGTCAAGGGAAAGAGAAAGACGTCAACAAAAGAAGAAAAAAAAAAAGACAACTGAAATAACGTTACTTAAAAAGAATTGACAAAAAAAGAAAAATAGAATATCCAAAATTACGAGATGTCTTGGAACATAAGAAAATGGAGGAAAGTCGTTTAAAAATTAATGAATGAATAAACAAATAACTTTGCTCTTTCCTTTTCCTAATTACGTCATCATGATACATTTATAATTCAAAGGTACAAAGTCGGAGCAAGACAGTACAAATATAACAACAATAATGACTAATAAGAGAAAGAGATAAAGAAGGGAATAAAATAAAAGGTTCGATTTGGAGATGGGAGCACCACCGTCTCCAAGGGAAAACGTTCGTGAATTGAGGCTTGCAGTAGGTGGGTTCATTAGAGAGCAAACCGCGAGCTGGCAAACAATCCCCTTAACTCTAGACTGCTGGCGACGACTGGCTGACTTTCGTAATGTGTACGTAGCAAATATTTCTTCATCTCTTTACCTATCTTAACCATCATCCATATTCGCGTCGTTCATGGTACTAGCTTGTTTCTGAGTCCCCAGCTGTTGTGCCCTTGTCGAAAATTAGCAGTCCTTGTAATAATACATCAGGTCACTTTTCTTCGTTTCGATCACAGGTGTGTTTTATCGCCCCCTCTGGTGTAATGGATTCATCTGAATGGACTCGCTCGCCTTGGTTATGTAGATCGCACTCTCTTCTCTCGTTTATGTCCCGTGCCCCTGTTATTAATGTGAATTATTTCTAGTGTGCTCCTTCATAAACTTGATAAAGTAGGTCAGGTTCATTTTGCTTCTCGTTTTGTCTGTCTGTTCTCCTGTAACTGATGCTGATGATTTACGATCTATGTGTGTGTGTGTGTGTGTGTGTGTGTGTGTGTGTGTGTGTGTGTGTTTCGCCGCTTTAGATAAAGAGTTCCTATCCGAGCTAGGATTACTGAAATTATTATATCAATGCTTATAAATATTCCCACACAACAAGGAGATTAAGGTGTGAAACCATCCAATTTTGCGAGATTCCGTTCCCTTGATTATCAAATATATTATTAGGCGATACCTGACGTCACGCACTGAAATATTTGGCAGGATAACGTGTTACATGTGGAAAAGATGAGGTTGGGAATATAATTCTGTGAACGCTCTGCTGAGGCTTCATTACTGGCGAGGTCGGACCAGTAATGGAAATTTGCTGGCCTTACTTTCCCTAACAACGTAAAGGCACTCAACTAATCCATTCCCAACTTATCCAGCCAGACTCAAACTTTATTCAGCTATATACAAGTAGTCCCAAATGAACTTAGGTAAGCCGAAAGCAATGTAACTTGTAGAGAATGAACCCACTAACGTCACCACTATTCGAGTTCAGGATGAGACTGTTGGCATGAAGTCTATCCAGTAGGTGTGTAAATGTACGAATATATTTGATGAATTTTTGGCAATGTAGACAAGAGTGGTAAAAAGTCAATTCGTTTTGTGCTATGAAATAGGACGCCTTTGCCAGTCTTAATCTCGAGGGCGGGCATCATACAAATGTGATCTCTTTGATGTGGCGCAAAGATTCAGTCACTCAATTAATGCATCAATAAATCAACTTCATTGGCACGGTAGGAAGGAGGTGAAGAAAGAACAGCCAGTGAACTTCACCTATGGCCCTAAGTTATCATGTGTAACCTTTCACAGAATCATAGCACTAATTCCACAAAGGACACAATGACTTCAATTTCTGGACACGTGGCCTTTGTGTTTCTGTTACCCACTCGCACAGACAGCTAAGAGTGTGAACCCAGTGTACCTTCAAGTAATCGCGAGGGGAACGCAAGTCAGAGGGAGGGCGTACCCGAACCATCACACTTTCTTTTCTACGTCCAGAGGTGCCTGCAACATTTCCGAAAAATTAAATGTGTCTTCAACAGGCTGACCATAAATAATTTTAAAAAGACTAATTCCCAAAACACTAAAGGGACAAAACGACATCATTGTACATTTGGAGAGGAGAAACTGGACGGTAGCTTACATATTATTGACAACGTGGTGGAAGCTACTACATGCGAGATATATGAACCACAGTACTCGAGGGAGACCTGTCAACAGTCTGTGCAAAGGGAAAGCGCCCTAGAATCAGCATGATCTATATTGATAACAGTGAACCGTATCTTCTTATTCTCCGTTTTCTCTGTCAACTACTTGATATGACACTTTGAAATTTCGTATCCGTTTTCTTTTCCCGTCCCTTTGTTCTTGTCCCTCGCTCTACCAAGCCATAAGCCGCCCTTTCTTCTCCCAGACTCCATAAAGCCTCCCCATAGCATCATGGCGTGGAATACCATATAAAATTTATCACTAAAAGAGAAAATTATGTGATCCTTTTCTCTTTCTCCTCCCTTCCCTCTGGGACTCGAGGGTCTGACTTATCCGACCTCTCGCGATATATCTTTCTCCGCCCCATTGTCTCTGCCGCGTCGCCTACTAGATACCCAAGGCCTTTGTTGTCTTTTAGGTTAGGTGCTCCGGGAATTATTTATGGAGGGTCGCGGACACAGCCACTGACCGTACAGAATACTGGGGGAGCGTCTGCGTTCTTCAGGCTTTAATGTGGTGTGGTGGTGGGTGGTGCTACTATTGATGCTGTGGTTTGGGATTAGGGGAGGAGGCTGGTGAGTATTGAATGTAATTGAATTTCCTCACTGTTGACCCTGCTGACTCCTTGTGGTTCAAGAGTATTTGTAGTACAAGCTAAGGGGGAATGCTGACATTGCTGTATATGGTGTGTTGGTATTACTGTGTGCTGGTGGAACTTTGCGTTGGTTCACTACTGAGTTGATGGAGATGATGGATTCGGTCTTCCTCTGACGTGGCTAGTATACAAGACGCAAATCCCTAACAAATAAGAACAACAGCAAGTGGGAGTCGACACAAAGGCAAGTGTCAAGACAATAATTAGACTGGACTGGTGAATGTTGCTGCTACTATTACTTGGTGGTAGTGCTGTGATGCTGGATCACTTCACTGCTGACAGACCCTGCCATTTTATTGTGGGTGTATCGTGCAGCCTTTGTCATCACTTATCAGCGGGGCACTTGTTTATGTCTGCCGTGGGGTTCCAGGAGCTCAATATCAAATGACTTGTGATTCATATTGCTTTCAGTGTGCGTTTATACCATTGAAAACAAGACGTGGAAATAATATTTACTAAAACGATTCGGTGTGTATAAAACTGGCGGAGTGGAGTGAGGCTATGATCATGCGTGTCGCCGTCACCGCCATCGCCACCATCACTACCACCACCAGGGCAAAACTATATTTGGATATTAAGCGGATGACGGATGGCACTCTCTCGTACACTGAGCGACAAATGTAAATGTTTGGAAGCACTATTGAAACAAAACAAACAAGAGGATATTGTTGAATATTATAAACAAGTTTATAGAAGGTTGTATTATTTTGTCATTCCAAAATCTTTATTTTGCAACGTTTATCACAAGCAGAGTGTGTTGCGACTACAAAGGAAATTTTAACAAAACATCTGCAGCCAGTATTCGCTTTCGCATTTGTGAACTGAGGATTAAACCGATAAAAAAATTGACAATATTTGCTTTTATGCACGAGTAGAGAATAACTTTAGTTAGTCCGGAAGAGATTATTTGAAGGCAGACTTCTGGCTGCGAGATTATTATAACTCTCTCTCCTTTGACGCATCGTGGGGCGTCAGTAGTTACATATGCCATTTTGCTGCGGAAACCTAACGGGCAAAAACTAAACATGTAATCCTCTCGTGGTTATCAGCAAGATGTTTTATTGTCAGACCAGCAACAACCCCGGAACCAGTAGGTAACCAGCATCTATTCTTAAGTGTTGGTCGTAATGATCACACGTTAGACACAAAGAAAATCTTGAGCAAATTTATAGAGACACAAAGCAATAGTTATAAAATGACGATAACGGCCACATTGATATCTAAACCTCATTACAGTAGTGCATATCTTAGCATACCTAGTTCCTCCAAAAGCAAATGTAGTCTACCACTAGTGTACATTACCATATGGGAAGACACTCTAGGGAAGCATGAAATTCCGTAAGTGCATTGAAAAAGCCGAGTAGGAAATGAACTCTTAATGAAGGGAATGGAGAGAACTTCTAAAGCCAAGCTAGCCTTTACTTTTATTTTCACCACTCTCTTTTAAAGGAAGCGAAACTTGGCAAGTCTTTTGTATACGAAGGAAATATGAAATAAAATTAAATAAAAACTGGAGATGAATATGAAGCCGTAATATGAAAACCGACGGGAGAGAGAGAGAGAGAGAGAGAGAGAGAGAGAGAGAGAGAGAGAGAGAGAGAGAGAGAGAGAGAGAGAGAGAGAGAGAGAGAGAGAGAGAGCAGGGACGTAGGGTTGGCAGTAAAACAAAGCTCTTCATTTCATTGTTTTCGTACTTCTGTCGAGAAAAGTTGTAATCCTGCTTGGGGACCAGACCAGGAAGCCAACGAGGTGACCAGAGACGAATGGGAAAGAGGGAAGAGAGTGGCGCTGATGTGCTGGGGAAAGAATGTGAAAGAAACGAAGGAAAGTACACCGATGATGAAAGCATGGAAGGGAAGGATGAAGAGTGGGGATAATTCGGAGTATGGAGGAGGAGGAGGAGGAGGAGGAGGAGGAGGAAGAGTAACGACCGTGATGTTTGTGTGCCTTGGAGTGATGCGTTTAATCATTGGCTGGGAAGATATATTGTAGAAATCAGATAAAAGGATAAATAGTGACTTGCTTCCTTTTTTTCTTCTTTTCAACTGAGTAGTTCAACGAATTAATTTGTTACCCAAAACTAATTTATATTATGTTTAAGTCTCTCTCTCTCTCTTTCTCTCTCTCTCTCTCTCTCTCTCTCTCTCTCTCTCTCTCTCCTCTCTCTCTCTCTCTCTCTCTCTCTCTCTGTGTGTGTGTGTGTGTGTGTGTGTGTGTGTGTAAACTGATCATAGTTATAAGTTTAAATAAGTGGCACCTTAATAACGTCTTATTTTTGGGCTAAACAATACTAGATTATCTTAACAAACAATGCCTCTATTGAAGGGGAAAAAAATTCCTCCAAATCCTTATTTACTGAAACATTACATACTTAAGTAATAGATAAATAAATAAATAAATAAACTAGTAAACTAAATTAACAAAACTATACTGATGAACTCGAAAATGCAAATGACAATGATAATAATATACATATTGAACAAATAGTTTAGATGTTCCATGAAAATGTTTTAATCCACACGTATGTACATAGTTGGTGGAATTCTATCAGAGCGTGACTGATTTATTATATCATAACACATTCATGATAATAGAAATGGACGACTGCTCAAATACGAGTACAATACACCAACCTTTTTTTTTTTTTTTTGCTGGGGGTTGGAGTAATATTATATTATTGTGTGTGTGTGTGTGTGTGTGTGTGTGTGTGTGTGTGTGTGTGTGTGTGTGTGTGTGTGTGTGTGTGTGTGTGTGTGTGTGTGTTTCAGGCCATTTAACCAGTCAGTAGTTGGATTATTGCATCATAACAATTTACAATACTAAATATCAGAGTTTTAGTGTAGCAAACATTGTGGACACTGTAATTTTATTTATTCTACACAGCGTACTCATTTTAAAGCTTATTATTAAGGTTGTTTTTTTTTATTTTATTTTAACTAAATAAATAAATAATCAATAGATATAGAGATAAATAGGTAGATAGATATATAAATAAATAAATTAAATGATAATAAACAAATACGCCGAACATATTCATAAAACCAAACGGAACATTTCTTAGCGTGCTTGACAATAAAAATAAAAAAAAAAAGCGAGAAATAAAATAAACGTCAGACAGATTTAGGATGTACATCTGCAGGGAACGCGTTGGGGAAGCTGAAAGATAAGCGTTTCCTGTTGTGAAGTTAAAAAAAAAAAAAAAAAAAAAAACATAGCCAGTTTTTAGCCACTAATGAACATAAATTAGTAAAACATCCTACTGGTATCTGTGATTGAGTGACAGGTATTTTAACGCCGCAGTTGGTATTTATGAATTACGCAGTACTGTACAATTACGTAAGTGCTGAGAGCAAGACTAAATAAAAAAAAAGTCTGTCAAAATACCAGAAACACATGAAAATAATAGTTTTGTAGAGTTCAGTTGTAGAGTTAGAGTTGTTAATAGTTCTCGTGCAGGTAGCAGGCGAGTCTGTCTGTTGCGGCGTGGCATGTGATTGTAAATAACCCTGAAAGCTGAGAAATGAGGCAGTAGCAGGAACAGGAGCAGCTGTCTAGGTGAAGGGCACCAGAAAGGAGTATTATTTTTCTATGGTAATGAGGTCTTGATGTTTAATTTCTTACCTTTGAATAATCTATACATTTTTTTTTTTTATAACTACTGTAACTGCATTTCATTTTTTCTTTTAATGTTGTAGTTTGTGTTTTAACCATAACACTTTTTGCTGCGGTACCAAAATGCAAATAAACTATTTAACCTATGACCTCTCTTTCTCTCTCTCTCTCTCTCTCTCTCTCTCTCTCTCTCTCTCTCTCTCTCTCTCTCTGATTCATACATACATGTGTGTGTGGCTGGGACGGCGATTGGCTGGACAGGAAATGAGGTCGACTTAAGATCAATAAAATATCTGTCGCTAAGGTTAATTTGGAAAGACGGGGATCTGTTGAGCTCACTTTTCTTTGATTGACGGTGATGGAATGGCGAGTGACGGCCTTTATCAGCAGGCGCTTCCGGGTGTCGCTTTGATCTTTGAGCCTTTAATGTCTGATTTCAAGGAACTTGTGGACCAGTGGACGAGTGGATAGGTCAGGCAGGTTAAAAACAGAAGAGGCACGGAGAGACGGTCCCTTCCTCCCTCCCTCCCGCTCCCTCTCCCTCCCCTTCTCTCTCCCTGTCCCTCTCCCTCCCTGTCCCTCTCCCTCCCTGTCCCTCTCTCTCTCTCTCTCTCTCTCTCTCTCTCTCTCTCTCTCTCTCTCTCTCTCTCTCTCTCTCTCTCTCTCTCTCTCTCTTTCTCCCTCTCCCCCTCTTTCTCTCTCTATACCAATGAAAGAAAAAGTAAACTTTGGGATAAAAAATAAACAGAGCGAGATATCACAGGATATATATATATATATATATATATATATATATATATATATATATATATATATATATATATATATATATATATATATATATATATATATATATATTATTGTCTATAGAACAAATATCACATACGAAGAATGAAGAAGTAAAATATTAAGGCTGCCGAATAGATAATGTACAGTGTATGCACTGATGCACATGGAGAAAAGACAACTGGATGCATAGGAACCAGTGGAATAACAAAGCAGGGAAAAGAATCCCGCATTTATCAGTAAGGGCTTACGGACATGATACTCTGAATTTTATAAAGGAACGAGAGGCAACGTTAAGTTGCAGCAGAGAAGAGGAGGAGGGGGAGGAGGAGAAAGAAGATTAGGTTAGGTAATGGGTGATTTTTACGTTTTTAATGATATTATTTTCTTGCGCAGGAGACGAAAAAATATCCTGATTTTACCAATGTAATGATGGTGGTCATGTACTTCACACACACACACACACACACACACACACACACACACACACACACACACACTCTTTGTATATTTTCAAAGACAAAGCACCTTACAGAACAAAAGCAATATACAACATTACATTTTAACTTTGTGGCGGAAGCGACTTTGCTCCACAAATACTTCTTTTCAGTGAACTGTAGCTAATGCTGTTGCCGTTGTTAGTTTTGTTCCTGACTGGAGGCCATTCTCGTTAGTTATTCCCGGAAATGAAGTCACGCTAATAACCTTCACGGAATAATGAAGGTAAGTGAAATTAACCTGAGCAGTACTTTTGAGAGAGAGAGAGAGAGAGAGAGAGAGAGAGAGAGAGAGAGAGAGAGAGAGAGAGAGAGAGAGAGAGAGAGAGAGAGAGAGAGAGAGAGAGAGAGAGAGAGAGAGATGAATAGATGCGATATTAACGAGGCAAACCGGTTAAGAAAGGTAATATTCTTTAGTCCAATGATATATCCAGGCACTAAGGAAACATTTACCATTCGAGTTATGATGATACAAATCCTTTTACAGACTGCGTGAGTGACACAGAGCGACGCCACGGAGAGTGACAGATGATACATGAATCAACGCGCCACTAATGGGTCGCTCTTTATTTGGGATGAACGGTAAGTTATAGAAGCTCAACGTGACGTACTGCAAAGTTTAAAAGAAAGACGACGCTGGTGGATGCCCACCAAGTAAGCTTTAACAAGTAAGGTTTAACAAGACCGCTTTTCTCCCGTTTGTTTCTTGTCTATGATCTTTGGCTTCTGACTTACGCCACCACCTCCCGTGTTAACCTTTCCAGCCTTCGTCAGGTAATCACTCATCGACTCATAAATGGGATTAATGAAGAGTGTGATAATCGTCTTGGTTCGATACCCAACATAGGTCTAGATCCGTGTTTCTTTAGTAATCATAAACTGAATTATGGCATATTTTTACAGAGCATATGTGTAGCATTGTGAAAATGGAGTAATCTCTGAATTTACTTCTGAGGATTGTAATCATACAATCAATAAAAACTGTACAGTAGAGACTTTTGAAATCTAAAGTGATAGAAGATTACTATTTTCACATTTTCTTGCGAAAAGTGGAAGAAGAATCCAGAATATACACATTAATTCATTGAAATCTTGTCTCTATAAGAAAACATGGTATACATCTTGGAAGCCGACAAAAAGAATTGCCCATTGCCTCCATGCTGTACTCTGTCCCTTTGATCTTTGAGCTTTGCGTGGATAAAAGTCCTTCACCTCGGAGCACACAGTCTGGTGTTACATTCGGGCTTCCACAGTTTACCTTTGTCTGTTTTATCCCCACGGCCATATATCGACCGAACCACTCTGGAGGACAACAGCTGGGTGGGATGAGCGGCAGACTGGAAAAAAAAGCTGGTGAATACGTAGCCAGGCGCGGTAACCATCCCAACACGAAGTCGCGCTATCTTGTGTTCAAACAAACGATACACTAAATCCCGGACGCTCCCATACCTTTGGGCGCGGGGAGTTTTACACCTCCCCTAAAGTGCTCAAAGCTGCGCCACATAATGCATCAAGGCTTCACTGCAAGGGAAATTTTTCGATGATGAGGTTGAATCTCAGCAGACAACCTCTTAAAACTCGCCGCCACCAGAGTTTGACGCGAAGTTTACCGTCTGGTTGAAGTGTGCAGGAGAGGCCGGAGGGAGCGTGGCGCGAGGCGAGGCGCGAGGCGAGGAAGTGTGCCATCCCCGGACGAGGAGTGAGTGCAGTTGAGACGCCTGTCGTTCCCGCTACAGGTGAATTTCATTATAGTTTGCATCAAAATGAAACTTTTGGCGGGTGATTTATTAATGGCGGACTCTACTGGTGACTCATTAATATAAGCACGGCGCTCCTTCTCCCCACTCCCCATTACAGTAACGACGGCTAACACTAAAAACGTGAGAACCTAAGAAATTAATAAGGATATGGTAATAGCAATGGAGATAATGATAATGGTGATGGAGACATATGACTGACAATAATGACAGCGGCGGGGATGATGGTGGCTTCGTACATCATTACCTGACAAGCAGAGTAATTCCCTCCTCCAATCCTAGCCGGCTATCAATCAAGCCGCGAGCCTTATTGGTAAGTGGTCGGTAAAAATAGTGCAAACAACACACTCGTTAATCACGCTCAGGTGTGTGTGTGTGTGTGTGTGTGTGTGTGTGTGTGTGTGTGTGTGTGTGTGTGTGTGAGTGTGTGTGTGGTGTGTGTGTGTGTGTGTGTGAAATTTACCATAGATGGAGGATTACGTGCTAAGCTCCAGATCACCAGCTTTACTCTTGGGGTTTGTGTACGTGTGTGTGTGTGTGTGTGTGTGTGGTGTGTGTGTGTGTGTGTGTGTGTGGAGAGAGAGAGAGAGAGAGAGAGAGGAGAGAGAGAGAGAGAAGAGAGAGAGAGAGAGAGAGAGAGAGAGAGAGAGAGAGAGAGAGAGAGAGAGAGAGAGAGAGAGAGAGAGAGAATACAAAAGAAAAAAAAATGCCTAGTACAGTGGCGCAGTTTTCTTTTTTATTGTGTGTTCCGTATCGTTTTGGAGAACCTCTGTGTAACACAAAGAGAGAGGACCACATGACAGCATTTAACAACCAAAGTAAAAATAGTAATGCGAGTACATAAGTTAGTTCCCGTAATAATTCCCCTGTCGTGGCTTGAAAGAAAACGTTGCAATTGTAGCTTGTTTATTCTTTTCGCTTCCCAATAATTATTAAACACCTCCAGGCGTAAATGCTTCCTGAAACATGATTTATTTGCTTTGATCATTATAATAGCTACTGCTTTATGGCTCTGCATTATGATTAGATGCTTGTTTATTACGTGGGTCCCTTTCTCTTCAAGATTTAGTTTGCTCGTATTTCTTTAAATGCACCAAAGGGGTTCGCATCCAACGCACGAGTTTTTTACTACAATATTTAATGCGGAGTTCTCGTTAACAATGTTCTGAAAAGTCATGCTCAATATTCTAGTTGTTTTGGAATTATATATATTTAAAGAGTGTGTGTGTGTGTGTGTGTGTGTGTGTGTGTGTGTGTGTGTGTGTGTGTGTGTGTGTGTGTGTGTGTGTGTGTGTGTGTGCGCGCGCGCTCGTCAAGTATGCGATATGTGTAAGTCATTACTTAACCAGTCTAGTATCGACATCTGTGCAGGTGTGCCTGAGGTGAGCGTGCACCCCAAATAACGGACTATAGTTAATTTACTATTTACTTATTCACCTCTGAGAATTTCAAACGTAACAAAAATGGAATATGAACAAAAATAAGGTACCTCATGATTATAAAAAATCTGCAAATCATGTACCAGAAACATAAAATTCATTATCTCATTTTTTTTTTTTACTTATTCAATATGTAACAAAAGAAATTTATAGTTCCGTGTAGGAGTCCTTCATTAGACTACTAGATTATGCAAAACATCCCCACGTACAGTACCCACAATGCTCAGATCATTGCCTTAGAAATAAATCCCTAACTTTCCTCGTACAAATCAACTTCCACTAACTTTCACCTTCTTAACTCACCTGCACACCTAACTATCTACCAGTATCTCTAAATTTTTTGCTACAAAGCTTAACAATGTATTTCAATGTATAGTATACCTTTGTTCTCGTTCTAATGATCATGTGTACACAGTAGCATTCCCTCCTGTTCTGTCTCCCCCACACGCCTGCACTCATACCTATGAAAGACGAATACAGTAGAGACACGCAGTGCTATTCATACTATTAAAGTATGCAATTATTTCAATCCAAAATGTGCTGACTGCTGATTTCTCAGTCATTGCCATTTACTAGGTGAATCTCTCTCCTCTCTCTCTCTCTCTCTCTCTCTCTCTCTCTCTCTCTCTCTCTCTCTCTCTCTCTCTCTCTCTCTCTCTCTCTCTCTCTCGATGTGTGTGTGTGTCTGTGTGTTCGTATTCGGCTCTTGTAATTTTCAAGCGGCATTTTTGTAGGAAGTAACTTGGGATCCTGGATATTATCTGCATAAAATAAAACATAAACAAATAACAAAAAAAGAAAAAACATGAATAAAAAATAAAACAAAGGCTCAAGTATATTCCAGGTATAAACTGTACGCGTGCTATCCAATAAAAGTTACCGTTACTAGGAGACAAAATACAAGCACACCGTCATATATATATATATATATACTCGTATATATATATATATATATATATATATATATATATATATATATATATATATATATATATATATATATATATATATATATATATATATATATATATATATATATATATATATATATATATATATATATATATAAATTATTCATGTAAAAAAAAAAATGTAGGAAGGAGAGAGAGAGAGAGAGAGAGAGAGAGAGAGAGAGAGAGAGAGAGAGAGGAGAGAGGAGAGAGAGAGAGAGAGAGAGAGAGATCTCAGTGAAGTGGTGATGGGGGTGGTAGCGGCAGTGCACTCGTCCGAATACATCACCAGGCAGGTTTACCACCTTCCCTTTCTCTGTGTTCGGGAGTTCCCTCCTGCAGGACGCGGGGCACTCAGGGACCTCAGCGGCGGAAGTGAGGCGAGAATCTTCTCGCCGTAAGTTAGCATTGCTTCCGCCTCACTGGACAGCCACGTGTGCGTCCTTATCTCCGCCATCTGTGACGCCCACCACGAGAAATGGCAATACAGATAACCTACATTTCACTGTTGTTCCTATTGAAGGTGGATGCCACGTGTGTGTGTGTGTGGTGTGTGTGTCGGTGTGTGTGCGTGTGTGTGTGTGTGTTCACTCGCATAAGAAATCCGATTTGCAAAGTCTTGTTTGTTTCTTTTTAGTGTTCGAGACTTTTTGAGAATCCAGTATAAGTTCCTAAGCCCCCTTTGGAACTTTAGATATTACACACGGAGGCTCTAAATGTAACATTTTTTTTTTTTCACAAACACAGACCTGCAATTCTTATCTTTGATTTTGAATAGAAAGTGAAATGTTATTACGTATTTAAATTCTGATAATTTTTATAATTCATGCAGTGGTCTTGCTGCTTTCATTTTCTATATAGTTCTTTAAGACCTCCTGGTGGACCTCTTTCAACTAGAATATATATATTCCCAAATACCATTGTAGGCATTATAAATTCTCAGTAAACCAATTCATCCTAAAACATGTTAACTAAGCAAATCTGGTTCTGGGATTTATACCATAAAACAAAATGAAGAAAAAAAGAAAGGACCTGCAAATATAAAATCGAAAAGTTCAAGGTTATGCATGACAGCGACAAACTTACTTCTTCATTTTCGAGAATAATACCTATAGTTAAGAAAAACTGCAGCGCTACTACGAATGCTCCAGCGTGACACATGATGTCATGCACAGACAGCGTCATGGCCTCCATCACACCTGTGATTAAAACTTAAAACATTAATGCGACCTTTCTTTCTTTTTTTTTTTTTTTCTCTCTCCACACGGTCATTGTTTTTTTTTTATGCATTCAGTTTCGACAAGTTCAATCGAGTGCATATGAAGGAAGCCTGGTAATATATGATGATGATATTCGCTACTTTTTTCCTTTTCTTCCTTTTTTTTCTTTCTTTGATTGGATTTGATATTCTATTTTATTATTATTATTTATCTATTTATTCTTTTTTTTTTTTTGCAGTGGTGGGAATCGTAGTTCTTTGCATAAAAAAAAGTATCTAAATATTCATAAGACAAAAATCTTACACAGAGGCACCTTACAATGGACTACATCGTTGATTTTGTCATTGCATTTTCACCACTTCTTCACATTTCTCTTCACACATTCACAGATTGAAAGAAAAGTGTAATTTTATCCCTATCTTAAAGCAGTATTTCTTAGTTTACTCTGACATTAACATCCTTGAACTTCAGTGAAGACAGTCCGACATCTGAAGTTAGACTTCGTATGTCAGTACCTTCTATAATTTGAACTAAATTAGTTTCCTTGGAGTACTGTGCCGTAAACATTGTTTGATGATAGAAAAAATAACTCATTTCGAAGTAACGCCTTTTGTGTTATTATGATATTGCACTGCATTTGCTAAAAGCCGATTCCCAGCACTCGGTAACAAAACAGTTTCCACAAAGCAGACTAAGGAACAAGGTCTTACAGAGAACTGGCATACATGCAACTGATCCACGAAAACCAGTGCAGTCTATCCTTTTCCATCTTTTCTTAAC
Source organism: Scylla paramamosain (assembly GCF_035594125.1). NCBI lineage: Eukaryota > Metazoa > Arthropoda > Malacostraca > Decapoda > Portunidae > Scylla > Scylla paramamosain. Next base: position 15,596,339 of record NC_087164.1, read on the forward strand.
TATAAATAAACACCGTTTCTTTACACGTCCACACAGTAAGACAAATATTTACCTCTAGACATCCTGAGGGAGAAAAGGGCGCAGTGATAGTCGAGGTAGACGAACACAGCTTTCTTAGACGAATCAGGCAGGAAAAAGGAGCAACTTACATAATACGAACATTATTCACGGAAGAAACACTAGCATTCCCTCAGGGCCACGCGGGATGGGTGTCATTTTTATGTATCTACGAGAAAACTAGGCATTTCTCGCCATTCTGTCCGGGTGTGTTTCGCTACGTGTCTGTCTGTGGTGGTTGTTTTTATTTTTGTCTGTCTATCTGTGTAGCTGGAAGACGGGTTGTTTTATTTCTGTTTGAATCAATCTTTCCTCTCTTCCTCACACACACACACACACACACACACACACACACACACACACACAAAGAATGCAAACAAAACTAAACCTATTACTTCTTCCGAAAATAATGCAAGAGCTAAACCCACATCACCATTTTACGTTTTCCTAGCGTCCATCATTCATTGCCAAGACGTGAATGAAAATATATTGGCTATTCATCGGTTTTGAATCCCCAATAAAGAGCTTGTTTATAAGAGAGGGAGGGAGAGATGAGAGAGTAAGAGAGGGTAGGAGGGTACCATGTGTACTAAATATCTCTTGGCTCACGCTAGAGAGAGAGAGAGAGAGAGAGAGAGAGAGAGAGAGAGAGAGAGAGAGAGAGAGAGGAGAGAGAGAGAGAGAGAGAGAGAGAGAGAGAGAGAGAGAGAGAGAGAGAGAGACTTATGTAGGTGACCCAGTATAAGAATCTTCATTAACCTAAGACGAGGCAGAACAAAGAATAGAATAAATAATGTTGCCCAATTTGTTAAGGTTTTATAGTGGTCCCGGTAGTGAGACCATTCTTCACACGTCAGCAGCAGGAGGGTATAAATTTTCTCAAGTGAACCACCATATGTTCCCCAGATGATGAAGGAGATGGAGTCTTCGATAAAGCTACTGATATATAAAAAGTTTAAACAAAAAGGCGTAGGGTAGGAATCAATACTGCAATAAAGGGAATTTATTTTGTAAACTGGAAATAAATATACGGGTAAAAGCGGAATTCACAGCAACGTTAACAATTTTTCAATTTTGCGTTGATGAACTCAGAGTGGCTGTATATAAAACTGAAAAGCAACTTGTATTGCCTCCATAAATAGTAATCAACAGTAAAATGGAGAGAGAGAAAAAAAAAAAAACAATGGAGACTAATTTGAGTTGTAGAGGCAAAATTAAACTTACACAACGCTTCTGTGACATGCGGAATAAAGATATGAAAATGGCATTGTGGTTCAAAGTTTACTGACGCGCGTGTTCGCAAACAAACAATAAGTGAATAAATGTTTACACACACACACACACACACACACACACACACACACACACACACATTCCCTGTGGAAAGGGTCGCGCAGAACTCATCAGCTTACATCCATTCTGTACCTATTCTCTGGTGGGCGAACAGGAACTATAGCGTGAAAAAACACCAATCCAATTTAACTGTACTTAGCTCTGGATTTACACATACACACACACACACACACACACACACACACACACACACACACACACACACACACACACACACACACACACACACACACTCTATCCTTTCTGCTTCCTCTCGCTTTCTGTGCATCCGCTTCCTGTTCCCCCCCTGAGTCTTCACTTAATGTATAGGTTATGGCGGCTATACCAATGGACTGCTTCCGTGACAACCGCAGTGAAGTAAATAGTGTCCTATTCACTTGTTAGGAAGCACCAATTTGATGTGATTTTTCCTTTAATGATAGTTATCCTCGAGCAGCTTCCTCTACACACAAAATTAATTAATTAAGAATAAAGAAAGAGGAAAAGAAAGAAAAGTAAGAGAAGTAGGTAAATAAATAAATATGAAAGAAATTACTCTTTTAACAAACTTCCATGGAAAAACCACTGTGTATTAACCTTGGCCGCAGGACAATCTAGTCATTAGCATCATTAAAAAGCAGTTGCGTGTTGGTAGAAGAATAAAGAAAATCCTTGAATCTTTAAATAAAAAAGCGTAATGAACGAAGCAAGACAAATATACATTCAGATCCACGTCCATTAATCATTAAGCGCTTTCAATTATTTTTTTTTTGCTCTCACTCTGAAAAATCACAAACGCTCCCGTGTCATTTCGGCAAGGCCTCGATCCATCAAGTGGTGGCGTGAGGAGTCGAGAGCCGAGGACGAAGGGCGATGTAATTGATAAGTCACTTTTATCTGTCTGGGCGCCGATACCACGTAAGACCCGAGCATTAATCAAGCTTGCGAATCTGGGCAGCTTGAGAAATTAGCCGCCATCGTGTGCAGGATCCGAGCCGGGAGCGAAATTTATCTTGGGCGAGGCGCGGGAGTCTAGCACTGCGAGAACCGCGAAACACTTGCCGATATTGGACGACTTGTGATTTTCTCCAGTATCATCAGTGATCATGCTCCTCCTTCCAGCACCCTGATATATATATATATATATATATATATATATATATATATATATATATATATATATATATATATATATATATATATATATATATATATATATATATATATATATATATATATATATATATATATATATATATATATATATATATATATATATATATATATATATATATATATATATATATATATATATATATACTTTTTTTTCGTTGAACGTGGCAAAGTATCTTCCTAAATCATTCAATAAGACAAAATTATTTCCTTAAAAAATGTGAAAACGTATCTTTGATTTAACTATGTTAGTATTCTATAGAATTTCAGGGCGCCATGTGCCCCACATTTTTGCTTCTTCGGTAAGAATCAGGAAGTCGGAGTTAAAAGTAAGGAAGAGGAAGATGGGAAAGAGGTTTAAATTAAAAAGCAAGTTTGACTTCAGAGGGAAAGACTTAGGAATGAGGTTTCAGTTAGGAGGGAAGACTTGGCTAAAAGTGTCCTCCACTAAAGATGTAGCTTTGCACGTAGTCATTTCCATGGTAAAGTAATAATAATAAGAAAAAAGAAAATATATATATATATATATATATATATATATATATATATATATATATATATATATATATATATATATATATATATATATATATATATATATATATATATATATATATATATATATATATATATATATATATATATATATATATATATATATATACAATAATAAATACAGAAATAATACAACGTTTTCTACATCGCAAAATCACAATTTTCCTTTGAAAGAAATACATTGCAAAAAGTGTGGTATCAGATTTAAAAAAGGTTTATATTAGAAAATCCTATAAACAATATAATTAAAAATAAAGCAACAAGTTTGAATTCTGTAACGGCATTAATACCTGAGGGGGAAATGAACGCCTACACACTATCAAGTTAATTGTTTTATATTCTACCGTTATGTACTAGCGAATGAAATAAGCAACTTATATTCATAATTACTACATTAACTACATTCTATTTAACCAACTGACCTTGAATGCGAAGACAAATGAACAAAACACAACCTGCAAAGAAAGAAAAAAAGCTATTATAGAAAGAGGAAAACACAACAGTAACAATAAAAAAGAATATCAAAATATATAAAGACTCAGGAGAAAATAATGTTGAGAGTAGATGAAGAAAACAGCAGGATTAAATGAATTGCCACAATAATAATAAATACAAGCAGCCAAATTTTTCCCTCGCTATTCTTAATCTTCTCTATAAGATTTCTCCCCTCTATAACTCTTCTTCTGAAAAATGCGCTAAAATAAATATCAGCAAATGACGCTGTGCCGCAGTGTTCATCTCCGTGGCTTCAGTGTGCGAGGCCGTGTCCGGATACTCGCTTTTCTCTCCGGGATTTAAGGCCATTACGTCTTCCAAATTACCGCCGCTGCTAAAACAGAGCCTGCTATTCACATTCACTTCACACACGGACTCTGCGGCTCAGAATTACACCTGCCACGTTCACTGCGCGAGTTTCCATGCGTTAAGAAGTCCCGCGAGCGAAAATGGTTCCTCATGATAAAAGATTTACAGGGAGCCGCGAGAAGCTTAAGATCTCCTCACGCCATTAACAAGTCTTTAAAACACGGCCACGATATTAATTCAACGTGAACTGAAAACTCTCTCTCTCTCTCTCTCTCTCTCTCTCTCTCTCTCTCTCTCTCTCTCTCTCTCTCTCTCTCTCTCTCTCTCTCTGTGTGTGTGTGTGTGTGTGTGTGTGTGTGTGTGTGTGTGTGTGTGTGTGTGTGTGTGTGTGTGTGTGTGTGTGTGTGTGTGTGTGTGTGTGTGTTGCTCTTTATCTTAGAGGACTTTTCTTCTTTGATGAGGGGCCCTCCACTTTGCTATCCTCTCGGTTGCACGGGCGATTGGTGTAGAATAGTTAAACAAACAGCGTAGTAAGAACCTCAATGTATGTTGCTGTTCGTCTTCTTTTGTGCGTGTGAGTGTGTGTTATCTAAGATCAGTATTTAAGATGACGGCGTGCACGTGAAAGCAACGAGAGAACTGGTGGGAAATTATGTATGTGTGTATGTATGTGCTCTGGAAAGGAAACAATACAGCGATATGAGTAAGGCGGGGCTGCGGAGGCGGAGGTATATCGAAGACGTGTACCTCTTACGATTACTCGACCAAGAGAGGACACTATTAGGAGTACAAGTCTCGTGTGGCGCTGATGATGTGACCGGGTGCAGCAGATCAGGTGTGTGGGAGGGTGACAGAAAAGAGGAGGTCTGCGAAGAGGAAGGGACGATGGTGTGGTAAGGGATATGAAGGCATGTTGAGGTAGGCAGGGACAAGCGTCAAGGGCACAGAGAAGAATGGCAGTGACAGTTAATGAAGGGAAAAGAAATAAAGATAGGAAGTTGGACGACGACGACGAGAGAGAGAGAGAGAGAGAGAGAGAGAGAGAGAGAGAGAGAGAGAGAGAGAGAGAGAGAGAGAGAGAGAGAGAGAGAGAGAGAGAGAGAGAGAGAGAGAGAGAGAGAGAGAGTCATATAGAAAACACTTACGTAACCTTGTATTTAAGTGCCCTATTAAATGATGGCTTTAATGGATACAGGCATGAAAGTTTGGATTAAATGTTAAACAATAAACAGATGATATAATAAGCGCGACATAAAAAGCGTTGATATACACAATGGTTGTCCCTGATGGATTTGCTACACGAGGTAATGGAAAAACAAGGGCACTGTTCCTGCCTCCACTCCGCCATAATACAAGGTACAGGCGGAATAAAAAACGGTAAAAAAGTAAAATAAAGTATAAAAAGAGTAAAAAATAAATACATGAAAACGGACGAGACAAAACAAAACATAAAGGAGAACGTGACGGGAAAGTAAACATGAAAAAAAAAAAAATTCAGAATCTAAACAATGAAAACTACCAACGGAAACGGAATATAACGCAAATATAATAAGAATTAAAACAACAACAACAACAACAACAACAACAACAACAACAAAAACGTATCTTCACGATCTTTAGAGACTAGACGCCGAATCTTAACACGTACTGAAGTCTGACACAATTTAAGAAATATTACTAAAAGATAAAAGAAATGTGAAAAAAGGACTTAAAAAAAGGGTTAATAAATCGTAGCCTAAAATCCTCATGAAGGACTTTTATGGCGCCTGAAGGATCACTCTCCTCCTTCTCCAACTCCTCTTCCTTTTCCGCTTCTTCCTTCTCTACTCTTACTTCCCTTCCTCGATCTCTTGCTATTTTCTCCTAGTTTTTATTTTCTTTTACATTTTTCCTTATCTCCTAATCCTCCTCCTCCTCTTCCTCCTCCTCACTTTTACTTTACTTTCAACATTTCTCTCCTTCCGCTCCTCATCACCCCCACAGTCTTCCTCTTTTTCTGCTGTAACTGTTTAGTTTTTAAGTTATTATTTTTTATTTTTCCTCCCATTCTCTGTCCTTGCCTCGCTTGCATTCTTACTCCACGTTCTCGTTCTCCTGGCCTTTTGTCATTGTTATTTAGTCTCCTCGCTCCTGCAACTCCTGTTCCTCCTCCTCTTCCTCCCTCTCGGCCATGAACCTCTTATAAACTACTGCCTTAGTCTTATCCTGACGTGTCTTCTTGAAATTATGCACAGGAAACAGTTCACGTATAGGGTATTCTTTTTTTTTTTTTTTTACATTTATTTCCTCTATTCTTTTTTATTGCCCGTATTAGTTTAGTATTTAAACGTTAATTTTTCTTATTTTTTTCCCATATTTTCCTTATCTTTTACAGGGGTTCTATTGCTTCGTCTCTGTATGTTTTGCTTGTTTTTGTGTGTTCCTTATTTGTTGTTTGTTTTTTCATACGTCTCTTTCTTCAGCTTGTCCCTGCCCGTCTGTCTACCTGTGTATGAGTCTTATCTGTCTAGCCGTCTCTTTTGCTGTCTCTTTCTTTCCTGCAATATCTTCGTCTCGTCTTTCTTTCGTGTTCGTCCGAGCCACAAATATTTTTCTTCCTTTTCTGCCGGTATTGGTGTAACAGGAGGAGAGGGGAGAAAAGTGAGGAGGAAAGAAAGATAGGGGAGATAGAGAAAAACAAGATGAAGAGAAAGAGGACGTAGACGAATGTAGGAAGATAAAAGGAGAGAATGACGGGAGGATTTTTTTTATTTTTTTCTCCACCCATGTTTCAGTCTTTCTTTCTACTTTATTTGCCTTTCTTCTGTTATTTCCTGTTTTTTTCTCCCTTTACAGAGCTCAAATTGGATTCCTCTGGGGAAGAGAGAGAGAGAGAGAGAGAGAGAGAGAGAGAGAGAGAGAGAGAGAGAGAGAGAGAGAGAGAGAGAGAGAAGGCACAAAGATAGGCAAATGAATAGACAAACAGCCAAAAGATCAAAGACAAAACATCCCTCTGCCCACACACACCACAATTCACTTCACAGGCATCCCATTACCACCATCATCACCACAGCTTCCACCACCACCATCACCACCACGACCACCATAAGCACCACCATCACCACCTCTTAATTAAGAGGTCCCGCGATGGGGTTATTGCCCTCATGAACGCCGCATCACTGGGTCACGCCACGGCCCTCTGTTGTTTACAAGTGCCGTTGGTGTAGCAGCGTCTCTCCTCCTCGTACGTACCATAAGCCTTTTGCTGCTTCCCATTCGTCTTTCTACACGTATTTTAAGCATGAATTTTTCTTTTATTTTATGCTAGTGAGACATACAGGCAGATAGAAATACAAAGAGATAGATCCCTTTCGTTACCGTGTTAATTCACTATTCCATAACATATTGTTGGCGAGTGGAACACAATAAAGATTGTTATTTTTTCCTATGCAAATAAACAAGAGCTGACAAAGGTAAAGTTAAAACGTTTATTTCAGAAAAAAATAAACTGGAACGGGACTGAATAACAGCGCTGGAATACCAAAAGTATTCATTTAGAAAGTTCAGAAAACATGAAAAGTTTTCTTCAACTGTGTGTGTGTGTGTGTGTGTGTGTGTGTGTGTGTGTGTGTGTGTGTGTGTGTGTGTGTGTGTGTGTGTGTGTGTGTGTGTGTGTGTGTGTGAAACAAAAGGCAGTCTCTGGTTGCTACATTAAAAAATGAACCTGCGTGAAAATCAATTTATTCTATGAAAAGTGAGAAATTGCGGTTTTTATAAGGGAGAAAATATTAACTGCAAGCCAAAAGTGCATTGTACAATTGCGAGAAGGTACCATCACATTATCATTTTAGATGTACACTCTTTTTAAATCTTTTGATTTAGATAGTCAAAACTTTTCATAAAAGTAAAAAAGTCTCATCAACTCATTAAAAGTAGAACTTTTCATTGAGAAGAGCAAGCAGAACGCAGCTTTTATGAATTTTCTTCGATTTCTAGTTGGGAAAGTGAGACGAAACATATTTCAGCGTATTTCTATTAGTTTAGTGGAATACCTCCTTTGGAAAGCAGAAAAAAATATATAAAAAGAGAAATAGAGGTAAAATATATAGATAATAAATAGGAAATAAATTCCCGGAGACTTTTCTTGTGTACGCTGTCAAGAAATAATTAAGAAAACATTATATTTATGATTACTGCTCAACAGCACACTGCTGCGAGCAATGTCTAATCTCATCATTTAAGTGTTGTTTGTTTAATAGTTCTCTTCTCGTGAGTGGTGAGGGAGAAGTGTTGCCACCCTTAAAAGAATATGATTTTTACTGTAGGATATGTCAATATGTCAGCCCACACACACGTATCGGTTACCTAACGAAGGAAGAAGAGGAAAGAAGGAAGGAAACAAGGAAAATAAGGAAGGAAGGAATGGAAGTAAATAAGGAACGAAGGAAGAACGGAAGGAAGGATGAAGGGAAAAAAAGGCAGGAAGAAAGGGAGAAAGGAAAAAGAAAGGGAGAAAAGAGGAAGGGAGGAAGGAAGGAAAGAAGGAAGGAGAAAAAAACAAAAATTGAAACAAAAAGAAAAACTGAAAACGATAAATTAAGAAACACACACACACACACATTCTCTCTCTCTCTCTCTCTCTCTCTCTCTCTCTCTCTCTCTCTCTCTCTCTCTCTCTCTCTCTCTCTCTCTCTCTCTTTCTCTCTTTAAAGGGAATGTCTCAACACTCTTTCCACACCTGATCTCCGCTGTCATATTGCAATGCCAGATCGTGTGTAATGCTTCGAAACTTCCTTCAGATATGAATAACACAAAATATCCTGCCAACAAATAACACTCCTTTCGAGCGACTATAGGAATCTACGTAAATTAGAGGTGAGTCAGTCAGTAAGGAAAGTCTGAGGTGTTATAAGATTGTAGGAAAGTTAATATTGGCAATGATGAAAGTCGCAGTCGTATGGTAATTGTTAGTACAGTGAAACGTTAACATAGTTATTCACGAGGAGAGGTGATTAACTTACCAAATGGGCTTCAGTTGTGCCGATACGAGGAAAGTGACACCCCGAGACTGACGTGAGAAAAGAAACGTAGATGAGGAAGAGGCAATGGTCTTGAGGCATCCCCTGAGGGCACCAATGACCTGCGTGACGATTACGCAACAGGAAAACATGAGAATTCTCAATTTTCCCAACGGATATCCTTCACCATCACTCTCACACTCCCTTCCCACGTCCGCGTCATTAACACCATACTTACTCAGACTCCCTCACCACCCCCACGTCTCTTTAATACCTTCCTTCTTTAAATTCTCTCCTCACGTCCTCGTCTCCTGAACGCAGTAGTTCACCACACATAGGCCACATCACGTATTCCTCCCTGTGCCCGGCGTGCGTGCAGCAGATTACTCCACAAAGTACTCCTACGCCTCCCAAGCTCACCCAGACCTTTAGGTGTTCATTCAAGTCGAGAGTCTGATGGATAGTGTAAAGAAAAGGCAATGTTATGACGTGTAATTTTTTCCTCGTTTAATTTATTGTTTATTAATGAAAGTTTCAGAAAATGTAATGTACACAATTTTCACTGGGTCTGAAATACTATTTAAATTTCTATTTAAGAAAGAAATAAGTCTCCTTTTGTACCTCATTAACCTCGCTCTCAGCGGTGGTAATTTTCCCTCTTTCGTTGTTGTTTAATAACACTCTTAGAAGCAAGACCCTATGATTCTTTGCCTTGCTTCTCACGCAGCTATACTTATTTACCAGGTTCAAAATTTCCAGTTATGTAATATTTTTCACTATTACTTCCTTTCCTCTGCTTCTTGCTGCAGACAATCCTTCCTCGTGTTTGCGAGGTTGGAAGGAATTAAGGTACGACGGGAAATGAGAGCCGTGTGTCTTGAAGGCTGCGTAGGATCAAGGACCATTAAATCCAGACCGGAAGCCTGGCTGGAGCGACTGAATTAGGTGGTGCGTGGGAAGACTGAATGGCGCACGAACTCATGTCTGACACACTTTCGTGGGTGACCTTCTTTCGCTTCCAATGCAATTTTGCTTCCTGTAAGATGATGATCCTTCACCACTTGATTCTTAAGAGTGCGTAAAGAGGCCATGGAGGAGGAGGAGGAGGAGGAGGAGGAGGAGGAGGAGGAGGAGGAGGAGGAGGAGGAGGAGGAGGAGGAGGAGGAGGAGGATTAGGAGGAGGAGGAGGAAAAGAAAAAAATGGAGGAGGAGTGTACCTGTGGAGTGAGGAATCACCTTTCAGACTAATTAGCTCGTTCAAATTCCCCAATCCCTCTCATCTTACAATCTCGCCATTAGAAATCACACATTCATTATTATGAAAAAAAAAGGCAGTAACTAAAGAAAAAAAATACATTGACGATGTATTCGTAATTAATGTATCGGACATAAAATACAAAGCCGGAAACTCAACTCCACCAAAGCGCACCATTTCAACAGATGCATAAATCTAGTATTCGTGAGTGGATTCGAAAATCCGTATCCCTTCTCAATTTGTGTCTTTCCTTTCGTTCGAGGAAATAAAGTTGAAGAAGTGAGAATCAAGAAGCAAGTGAGAGAACTTCTGACGCTAGAAGTAAATACTTTATCAGAGGGAAGATGAGGGTAGCGGAAGGTAGGCTGATGCTGCCGTAGGGAGGAGCAACGAAGGAGAAAAGGAGGTGAAAGGGGCTCCGGAACATGATGAAAGGCAGTGAGAAATGGGGTGATGGGACTAAAGTGGACGACAACAGGGCGAAGAGGAAAGGAGAAGTAATAAGACGAGGGAGGAGGAGGATGAGTGTGTATGGAGACGGAGAGAAGAGAGAGAAGATGAGGAAAGACTGTAAATACGTGGGGAGTGGGGAATCAAGTTAAAGGGAAGGGGCACCGTAATTCTAGGAAAGGATGAGGAAATTAAGGAAAGTGAGAAAGGTATGTCACGTGAGAGAGAGAGAGAGAGAGAGAGAGAGAGAGAGAGAGAGAGAGAGAGAGAGAGAGAGAGAGAGAGAGAGAGAGAGAGAGAGAGAGAGAGAGAGAATCAACGCAAGCTGTTTTCTAAGGTAACAATAGGAATAATAAGAAGGGTGTTTATCTTTCTGGGGAAGTTAATATACATAGCCCCCTCCCCCTCTCTCTCTCTCTCTCTCTCTCTCTCTCCCTTTAAGAAGATAAGCAGAAACGACACGACACCCACAAGGAGACTCAGAAGAAACTACACCTGGCTGCTTTCCGGATATCTAAGGTTGGGATGACGCAGCGGCGGCGTGGCGGTGGCTGCCTGGTGCCCTTAATGCGAGAAAGCCCTTGCTGCTTGAGGACCAGGAAGGAATTAGCCGAGACCACTTACTTCTCCAGGCGCCGTGAGGGTACAGTGACAGTACCGTGGGAATGAAGGTGTGTACTCCACTGTGTGTGTGTGTGTGGTGCGGTTCTAACTCATGAAATTGTGCAAATAAAGCATAAATCTGACTTAAGCGACTACGAGGTGACTTCCACGCGATTTTTTTCACTTACACTTCCTGCATTGCACCAACTTGCTTTCCATCCGCAACTGTCGAGTGGCGCTGGAAGGAAGAGGAAGAGTAGGAGGAGGAGGAGGAGGAAAAGGAGGAGGAGGAGGAGGAGGAGGAGGAGGAGGAAAAGGTGGAGGAGGAGCACGGGGAGGAGCAAGACAAATAAGATAAGCGGAAGGGATGAATTTCAAATAGAGAAGGAAATAAAAGATAAAGAGGAGGGAAAAGAGGCGAGGGAAAAAGAGAGTTTTAAGAGACAGACGTGTACGACTCACTTCCCCGCGTTATCAGCTATTCCTCTCAATTGGTTCCTGCGCAGAGAGAGAGAGAGAGAGAGAGAGAGAGAGAGAGAGAGAGAGAGAGAGAGAGAGAGAGAGAGAGAGAGGATTGGTTCTCATATTTTAACGCTAAACTTCATCCACTCTTTCAGGTAAGCTTGTCACTACAGACTCGCCTACTCACTGATCAGCGGCCATCGACTTTCTTGGCCGGTTAAACTCTCGGTGTCAGGATCAGATTTACAGCGCAAAGAACTCACACATTCTCGCTTAAACTCGCTGATTGGATCTCAGCATCATTTATTTGAGGCCGGAAGTCATCAATTCCTTTATCGACGAGCGCCAACCGCCCTTTCTCGTTCTTTTCTTTCTTTTTTTTTTCGCCGTAAAGAATGATCGAGAACAAGAACGCTGTAAGTAACCTGCACGTGAGAAAATCAATCACAAAGAAACGTGTAGCTTAGATAAGGAGAAAACAAGATTATTTTTTTAACACCACCAATGTTTGAATCCGGGTAGTGTTATAATCGTACGAAACCTTTTTTCTTGTTCCTGTCCTTGTTCTTCTTTTTCTACGGTAATCACGGTGCACGACCTTGAAGCTTGAATGCCCCTCGCCAGGCAATCCCCAGACACTCGTACGCTAATCATTCCTTATGGAGAAGCTAATACGCTAATACGCTCGTGGGAGGAGAAGGAAATAAGAAGTAAGAAACGAAAATGTAACGATCCGACTGCAGCGTTTATTTATCTATTTATTTATTTTGTTTAGTCTGATACATATAACATCACGAGACCCGCCAAAAAGGGGGGACAGGAGACAGGGGCACTGCTCTTAGGTCAGTTCAATGAGCGGGTGAGCAGGTGGGTGTTTGGATGTGCATGAGTAGATGGGTGGATGGGTGAATGGATGAATGGGTGGGTGGATGTGGGTGAATGGATGGGTGGACGGGTTAGTGGGCTGATGAATGGATGGGAAGGTGAATCAGGGAGATTGATGAAAATTATCAATAAATCTGAAATGAAAGATATGAAAAAAAAAAAAAAAAAAAATCGGCGGGAGGCAAGAACTGTGGTGTCGATTTGTTATTTCACGGTATAATTTTGTCTACCCATTTGTTTATCTCTTCATTCCCGGTGCCATAAGGAGGCGGGCACGTGGGGGTGATTTATGCCGGGTCGAGCGAGACGCGGCTCAGGCGGGAGCTCTGCGGGTGTCTTCATAATCCCCAGAGTCACGGGAGAGATGAGGGCGTTATCTTAAACGACTCCTCAAGGATTCTTCCCCCCTCTCGCCTCTTCTTCCTCCTTCTCCTCCTCTTCCTTCTCGTCTGGAAACCCTAATCTACCTCCCGCAGAAGGTCACGTCGCTAAATAGGGAGAGGAGGAGGAGGAGGAAGAGGAGGGGAAGGAGGAGGAGGAGGAGGAGGAGGAGGAGGAGGAGGAGGAGGAGGACGAGGAGGAGGAGGAGGAGGAGGAGAAGAAGAACGTGTAAGAAAAACAAGAGATGCGATGGTGTGCAAGCACCACATTTTTTTTTTTTTTCGCTGGGGAGGAGTGCTATTTTTTTTTCTTCGCTCGCTTTCCTTTATGTTTGTTCAGGCCACGGGTGCGTTGGCCGAGATAACATTCTCTCTCTCTCTCTCTCTCTCTCACTCTCTCTGACAGGCACGTGCTTTCCCTGAGGAACAATAAACTGGCGTTGTACAACACATTAATCCTTCAGCCAACTTGCCTCGCTTATGGGAACCCCGTTTATTAATGCCGATCCCGCTACGTGACGTGAACCTTTGTAGTTATTTATGTAAGTGTAGTGAGCCAGTACCACTAAAGCGGCAGCAGCTCGTGTTTGTCCAGGCGATTCAAAGCGTCGAGTCCTCAGCTGCGTAATGAGTTATGAATTGATAATTTTCTTCATTACGGATATCGTTACTATAATTATCAGCCTAAATGAGTCAACAGAACAAAGGCCTCCCCCGTTGCTATACGAGTACAGGGGGTGGGGGGATGACCCATATAGCACGCCCCGCTGGCTGAGGGCGTGATGGTTGGGGGTCGGGTTACAAGTTCCCACTTCCCCAGCTTATCCCCCGTGATTGTTTTCCTCTTGATGAGCAGGAGGCTCGACATGAAAGACAAGTCCAAAGTCTGTTAGATATTCCAATCTTGGACCACAGGATTGTGAGACAAGCGCGCTAACCATTACGCCGCCGGCCAGTTCTGACTGTGACCTTCCCTGCATCGAAAACACCAAGACTGTAGCGTTTCACCGCATCTGGGAAGGAGGAGGAGGAGGAGGAGGAGGAGGAGGAGGAGGAGGATGTCCAGTCTTCCTTCACAGTGAATAGAACAAAGATCAAAGTGAGGGAATTTATATTTTTGTTGACGCTGGGAAACTTCGTGAAGGTCTGACCACTCTGCCTTCCTTCCTTCCCTGCCTCCTCACATCCACTATTCCCCTCACTTTATTATCACTACGTTTCCTTCTCTCTCTCTCTCTCTCTCTCTCTCTCTCTCTCTCTCTGGTTCCATCTCCAGCCGTAGGGAACAAATTGGTGATCTTTCTCTCTCCTGTGTGAGTGCTATTGCTCATCTCTTGCGTTATTTCACCGCCACCTTTGCCCTCCCAGCACGCCGTCACCCTTCCTTCCCTCGCTGCCTCAGTCTGCCACGTCTCCATCTCACTTACGTCACGTGGCGTCTCATTTTACTTTCTAGATTTACCTCCGATTCGCCTGAATCACTTTCTTCCGTGTCCCGATGGTATTTGCTTGAAACGTTTCTTTGTCACTGTGATAGGATTCTTTAACCCGTAGAGAAGGTCTTGTTCTGACCAGTTTTATTTTACATATTTAGCTAATTTATTTTCAGTGTCCTTACGTATACAATTTCCTTCCATGTTTCGACGTTACTTAAGTGAGAGAGAGAGAGAGAGAGAGAGAGAGAGAGAGAGAGAGTGTGTGTGTGTGTGTGTGTGTGTGTGTGTGTGTGTGTGTACTAGGATGGGAAGGTCCCAGACACATTGCAGCAGCAGCACACCGTAGCGACAGATGCAAGGCACCCATCAACACGAACTAGAACTATATGTATACACGGACACAGACATGAAATATTACCAAACGGCAAAAATCGAGAAAAATATAAAGTGTTGGTAACAATTGGCACAACTATATCAACTGTACGATGCCATTATACACACACACACACACACACACACACACACACACACACACACACACACACACACAGAGCGAGGCTGCAGCACAATAACAGGGGTGGCTGGGGGTACAAAGATAAATGGTCCAACAGGTGGTATATATGTGGCACAGAAATCCCATCAAGAGAGATACATATTTTGCTTTTGCTAAACATCATGAATTTCAACCGTTGTTCTCCCCATAGCTGTAAACTGGTACTACTTTTTGCCTCTCACAGTCATAAGCCAGACTACTAGTGATGTATTTATAAAGATATTTCAAGGATTAACATACAGCTTCACACTCGGAAGAAGAGCACTATCTGGTGCGGAACGCGATTTTTTCTTTTGAAGGGAACACACCTACCCACCCACACATATACCCACACACACACACACACACACACACACATACACACCACAGACGTGAAAAACAGCTGAGTGAAAATATACATCACAGGGCACAAATATCTGCACTTCTGTGGAAAAACTTACTTAACTTCCTAAATACATTCTTACATAATGCCAAATACCCAAGTGGAATACAAATTCACACCAGCGCTCTCTTGGTTGAGTGAGAATGGAGCCGTTCATTTGCCTCACCGTCCTGGCATGCAAGTCAACACTGCATCACCAAGGTCAGCAGAGAGCCTTTCCCTGGAGGCCTGAATAAACTGACAGGTGATTTGGGTGCAGATATCACCTACCTGCCCTACACTCACAAGTCCATGTCGCGGCAGAATGGATCAATATACACGCAACCGACCAAGCCAACAATTTCAACCCTGGGATACGTCTCTTTCCTTTTTGGTCTGGGTGGGAGTATTAATAATTTCGCATGCTGACAGCCAGACTAATATGATGCCTCTATAACGAGACTTCAAAGTGAGGCACCAAGGATATATCCCCAGCAAGTCAGCAAACCCTCAAGCTTCCGGTTTTTAATACGATTGCAATAATAACTTCAACACCCGTTTTAATGAAGGACTAATTACCTAAAATATCATTCTATTGATGAACTAATTACATACTGGTCAGGTCACTTATTTATATTTATTGTTATCTATTTTTATTTATCGAGATACAGGTGACTGTGCGCGAGACTAGGACGCATCAGGGGACGGAATGACAGACCGATTCTTAGTCGCCGGCACAGAGGGAGAGTGGCGGTGTTCCTCTTGGTGTCTCGGGCGTGAATTTATGAGGTAACTGTAAACGTCACAGTAGCAATGCCAGTGAAACACCCGCCAAGAAATACTGTTACCCAGCTCTACCTTGCCTGCATTTAGCTTGGAATGCATAGAGATTCCTTATGTTTGTCAAATACAATTTTTCTTCTACATACATCCATGTAAGTATTTTACTAGATTTGTTACATTTGATTTGAAGTTGCTCTATTTATACAACCACAAAGCGATCATGAATAAAACTATAACAATCTGAAAAGGTGCCGAACAGTATCAAATGAGCACCTTTTCCAATGGTAAGAGATTTATCCATGGTCTTTCGTGGTTTCAAATCGGGCCCATCTTTTTTAAAACTTTCAATACATTCCAAAGCTCAGCATTCCAATAAGATTTAAATAAAAAAACATTGGAATAATATAAACAGATAAATAACCACGAAAGAAATACGCATATGTATTGCAGAAAAGCATCCTTTGTACAGTTCTGCATTGTATCTCACTTTACAAGAACCTCAGCACGAAATACTGAGTTCTGACAAAAGTGTATTGCAAGGGGGGAGGGAAACTTCCTGAATGGAATGAATGGTGACACGAGGCAAGGCTGGAGGTGAGTGGCACTGCTGTCTAGTACTAAGAGCAACAGCCTCGCAAAACTCGCAGGGACAAAAGGCGACACAAAGGAGAGTCAATGGTCACCAGATACAGAAAGGAAGCGTGCAAGCATATCTTTTTTGAGAGAGAGAGAGAGAGAGAGAGAGAGAGAGAGAGAGAGAGAGAGAGAGAGAGAGAGAGAGAGAGAGAGAGAGAGAGAGAGAGAGAGAGAGAGAGAGAGAAAAGCCTTTGTGTGCAACAGTTGAGCGCCGTTTGTTATTTTTTGTTTGTGCTTTAAAAAGGAATACGGGAAAGGGAAATTAGTCTCTCTCTCTCTCTCTCTCTCTCTCTCTCTCTCTCTCTCTCTCTCTCTCTCTCTCTCTCTCTCTCTCTCTCTCTCTCTCTCTATCTATCTATCTATCTATCTCTCTCTCATTTAATGACTTCGAGGTGGACAAACTTTCCTGAAGTTTTAGGTAATTAAGCGAGATTCACCGATTTAGGAAACAGGGAAATAAATTTTTATGAATTTAACTCGAAAATAACTGTGATTAACTTTTTTTCCGACAACTCTGGGTGCATATTATAATATATCAAGGAAACTAATCGAATATGACAGTAATAAGCAATAATGGCGAGCAATAGCATGTGTTTGTCTTCTAAAATGAACTGTAATGAGCTATATCTTATTACAACGCTCTTCTAATTGCACTCCTGTGACGTATGCAATGTATTCTGATATTCTTGGACTCTACTAATTTTACAGTCGAATTACGTGGAGAAGTAATTAGGGAATGGAAACCCGACGGATGTGCTGAAGTGTACTCGTTAGGCAGACGAGTAAATGTGAAGAAAACCTACCTGATGTTACTCCTTAGAATTAATTAAGAATTCCATAAATAGCTTAAGTTCATACACAGGAATTAACTTTCGTCATACACGAGCAAATAACTTCTGATGACGAATATAAAACTGAACCAAAGGAAAAACGCGAAACAGTGAAAAAAAAAAAAAGTTTCAGGAGTTGAGTAGAAAAGTAGGTTCTTTCCTTACGTTTTTTCCTTTCTTCTTGGTTCTCCGCGCGTCACTGCTCACAGTCTGTGCCTTGAGCTGCGATGAATTGTGTAGGTAAAAGTTATGCGACGTGTAGGGGGAAAAGTATAAAAGGAAATTGAAGGGAGGAAAAAAGAGGTAAAGGAAGCCACAATAAAGTTAATTAGTGGAAGACATGTGCGAGTGAGATGCCTGGCTGATCTACCTTTCCTGCCACTTACCCCTTCACTCTACTCACATTACCCACTCACTTATCTCTTGAATCACTCATTTTGTAACTTCCTTATCTTCCTAATTCACTCACTCTACTAAATGTACAATTCAACTCGCTCACTCACTCTCATTCACTTAATAACTACTAGGAACCTTACAAATTCACTTACTCACTCTAGCAATTTAATCACTCACACATTTAATCCAACAATTCAACTGACTCATACCAGCCAGCTTTACGTTCTCATTTATCGGACGCTCCCATAACCTGACCCTCTTCCAGCCCCGTCTCGCTATAAACCCACCCAGCAGAGGTCCCTTAAGTGACTACCTACCCACACCCGCCAGCTCAACCCACCCCTTTTCTTGGCTAAAGTTTTTCGCCACCCGCCCCATTTCCTTCTGGCCACCGCGCCTCTGTGATACCAAACCAGCGCCAACAGACCCACATGCCGAGCTGCTCAGTCTTCACGTCCCGCCAAGAGGCCACTGGCGGCTCGTATTCCCGCACTACGGACTCTTTCTCACTCTTAACGATGTGAGAGGAACTTTTTTGTATTTTCTTGCCAGTTTGCGGACCTTGTGGGATCAATGTACCGTACTGTAGAGTATTGTTGGAAGTTACTAGTATTTTTTTCCTTTTAGTTTTTACTGGTGTATTTTTTTTTACATTCATATATTTGCTACAACTTGAAAAAATAGCAACAAAACATAAGGCATAAGGTGCCAATGACGACTGGCAACGCAAAGAAAACGGAGTGGCAGATTAAGCTCAAGGCACCGCAACAACTAGATCGTGTGGCACCAAAACAACAAAACGACAACCCAACACAACCAACGCGTGAACAAGTGGCACACCTGCATCTGCCTCACATCAACACAGCGCTCCCGTCCAGACACAGCAAGACAGGGGAGGGGATATCAGGTGGCTTTAAACTCGTACAGTCGCCGCAGCAGGTCGCGTATATAGATTTATTTAGGGCGAGACTTAAAGCGGAGGACGTCATAAATATCGACATCCCCAGGCAGCCGTCACAGGGGACTGCCTCGCCGCTGTCCTGATAACGTGACGTACTTGCGCCTCCACCGCCAAGCGAATATCCGTTCGTCACGCTATTTTACTGAAAGCGTGTTGTTAGCGATGCCATTTAGAAAAACAACATTCACATAACACAGCTCGCCAAGTACTACCATAGCGTCTTTTAGTCATTACCTGGAGCTATTCTCATTTATTCGCCTTATCAATACATCATAAAGGAAACTTTCTAAAATTCAACGCAAGGACTGCCACGTGTAGGCAAGACAGCTTCTTCCAGTTTTCCTTAGGTCGAGTCTCAATAATACTACCAAGGTTTCCAGTCACAGGTTGAGAGAGAGAGAGAGAGAGAGAGAGAGAGAGAGAGAGAGAGAGAGAGAGAGAGAGAGAGAGAGAGAGAGAGAGAGAGAGAATATTCTGCTTCAGTGCTCGTGTTAACTACGCCTCCAATGGTTATTGAGGCAAGCAACTGGGTAGATGACACTCATGAATACACACACACTCACACACACACTATTGTACGCCTTCCTCCTCCACTATTGTCACCAGCATCATGGTTCAAATCGAAATGGTTCAGGTCATCAGGAACAGAAAGACAGACAGGGAAGCAACTCAATGAAATGATCAATTCAAACAATACTTCAAACTCTACTGTGCAACTGTTAGATTTAGAATACACAGTCTTTATATCTCAACATCAATTTCTGCAATAGATGGAGAACGATGAGAGAGAGAGAGAGAGAGAGAGAGAGAGAGAGAGAGAGAGAGAGAGAGAGAGAGAGAGAGAGAGAGAGAGAGAGAGAATTACTAATATAATCAATCACATTTTTTATTTCTACATGACCGCATTTTGCTTTCCCACTGATTGATGCTGTCTTGTGATCCTCAAATTGAATATATTTTTGTGGCAATGGAAAACATTTTCTTGTGTTTGTCCAATAACATTTCATGAACTGACAAAAAAAAAAAAAAAAAATGCAATAAAAAAAAAAACCCAAATCTGCTCAGCTCATTCCATCAGTATGCAAGACATTAAAAAAAAATTGCGTTTCATACCAACAACCAGAAACATTGAAACACACACACACACACACACACACACACACACACACACACACACACACACACATATATATATATATATATATATATATATATATATATATATATATATATATATATATATATATATATATATATATATATATATATATATATATATATATATATATATATATATATATATATATATATATATATATATATATATATATATATATATATTATTCTATTTTTTCATAGTAACATGTTCAGAATATAGAATGTATACGTATCATCTTATATCTTATTGTTGAAGTAAAAGGCGATGCGTGTTCCTGTAGAAATTATGAGTGAAAGTAACGGAAATATGAGTGGTGATCAAGCCATGTCTCGATTCTAGTGGTGGCGGCGGTAGCGGGGTAGACTGGAGACATAACGGCTGGTAGGCATGCGGTGGCGGTTCTGTGAAGTCGACCAAAGTCTGCGTGCACCTGTCAGGGAATTGAATCTAATGGTATTGGATTCAAGCATCAAGTCAAATATTGGGTATGTGGCACGAAGGCTGTTGTTACTAAGCTTAATTTAAGGCTAGAAAAAAAAAAAAAAACAGGGATGAGATAATTCAATATAGTTTTCATTGAAGTCATTTGAGAAGGCCTGAAGAACTGCGTAAAGCACTGTTTGATATCAATGTTGGTAGGCAAGATCATATTTTTTGTCTCTACCTTTGTAATTAATTAGTTTGGGTATATTTTGAAAAAAATATTTGAAGTATTTCAACAGACATATCAAGTAAAAAGAAAAAAAAATGATATGTGAACTTTCGCTTTTGAATAACAAGTAAATCATGACAGCGAAATAAAAAAAAAATATCAAATAAAAAATCATCAGAGGTTTTTAATGCACTCATGTAGCACCCAAATGTAACCAGTAATGCAACCACAACGTACAAGTAGTTTCTTAATGGTGTTATAGATACGTTAGAGTAGCAACGTGGTATTACTTGGTGAATACGATCAAAGTTGCGTAACATTGCCTTATGTGTGTGTGTGTGTGTGTGTGTGTGTGAGTGTGTGTGTGTCCACAAATATAAAGTATGATTAAATCTAACTTTTCTCGTATCCCGGTGAGGGTATAACTAATTTTCCAGGCTCGTTGAAAAAATGTGCCTCATCTAAACAGTGAGGGCAGGAGGGAAGGGAGGATGAGAGTGAGAGGAGACGGGAGAGGGCACAGGGAGAGGAAGGTGAGGGGTAAAAGAAGAGGAAAGACGAGTTTAGACAGGAAAGTAAGGGACGTGAAAAAGTGAGAGAGAAGGAGACAGACAAAGAAGAGGATGACATTTGGAGAGGAAGTGGCGACGGAAGGGAGAAAAGGTTGCAAAATGAGGAGGACCAGAGAGAGAGAGAGAGAGAGAGAGAAGGACGGGGAGGGAAGGAAGAGTGGGAGGAGTCCCTTCTGGCCCCGAGAGGCTGGAAGCTGTTCCTATCCTGAAAAAAAAAAGAGAAAAGAAAAATTCGCTCAAAAGTCCACTGGTCCTGCAGGTCGGCGGCAAAGGCTTGAAAAGTCCAGGTTATAGACCAGAAAACTTTTTGAATAATAAACTCAGCGAGGAACAAAGCCCTGGCACCCCCAGGGATGGTGATGGTGGTGGTGGGAGACGGGAAATGTGTGTGTGTGTGTGTGTGTGTGCGGGCGGGCGCGCGCTCGTGCGTGCATGCGTGCGTGCGTGCGTGAGTGCGTGCATGCCGGTTGGTCGGTCTGTACCATAAAGGACGGATATAATAGTAAAATCTGTTTGTAATACAAAGTGATTAGTGGAGATACAGACCACAAAGACCTCACCCTTAAGAGTTATCTTCACGAGCTAAGTAAAGACATAGGAGATGGTTAATTAAGTTAATTTCACATTATGACTTCATCCAACTATCTCAAAATATAATTAAGGAAAAGCTACTTTCCAAAATTAGTAATATACTTTAATTAGAACCAAGAGTGTGGCTACTCTGGCGTTCTCGCGGAGCTGCTACAAGAGGAAACAAATTAAGATTCCTCTCCAGCGTCCTAAAAGAAAAGTCTTCCCCTGTCTTCCTGGCACCTAGACACACTATAACCGTACCACATCCTGACGCCTTTAAAAATTACTGCAACTGTCTTCAAGTCACCTATACGCTTCTCAACAAACTACCAAGACTGGCAAGAACACGTAACTGAGAAGCAGCAAGATCCTAACACTACATAGTTTATATCGTGAAAGAAAAAAAAGTAGATTACGAGTGCGATGGCCTTCAGGAGTAATTAAAAAATCTTACCCTTTAGGAGTCACTGGCCCGGGAATTATGGAACACTCATGGTGTAGAGAGGATGTCAAGGACTAAGGAGGGATGAGACGAGAGCAATGAGGCAAGAAGTCGATATGGAAGTGGAACAAGAGAGGTTAAAATAAAAAAAAAAAAAATGTGGAACTAGAAAAAAGATTTACCACAAAGATTTACCACAAAGAATGATAAAAAAAAAATCTCTGTGCTTTCAATTTATCCCTCACGGCTGCTGCTCTGCTCTGATAGACTGCAATGTCTACTTGTGAAACAAAGAAATGGAATCAAGGGTGGAAAAGAGGAAGGAAGCAAGTAAGGGAGGAAGGAGAAGAGAAAAAAAAGACAAGAAAATTGTAAAAGAACCAAAGAAGAGAATAAAAAAAGAAGTAAAGAAGGAAGGAGTGTCGATACTCTTCAGAACACACACACACACACACACACACACACACACACACACACACACACACCAATCTATGGTGTCCTCGCCGCCTGTACTTTGCCGCTGATCACACCAATACAGGGAAGGAAGGCAGCTTAATGGACACTAAACGCCGCTGAGGCACTAAATTCCTTGGGCGAGGCGGCGGCGGCGGCAGCAGCAGCGGTGGCGGCGACGCGACATTAGGAGCGGCTTGGCGGCGCGTCGTATCGGCCGTCGTAAAAGAGGAAGTTACAGCCGGATGTGTGAAGCTGTAGAAGGAGAGAGAGAGAGAGAGAGAGAGAGAGAGAGAGAGAGAGAGAGAGAGAGAGAGAGAGAGAGAGAGAGAGAGAGAGAGAGGGAGGAAAGTAAAATAAAGGGGCAGGGATGTGATGCAATTGTATGGATGTGAGGCGGCTCTCTCTCTCTCTCTCTCTCTCTCTCTCTCTCTCTCTCTCTCTCTCTCTCTCTCTCTCTCTCTCTCTCTCTCTGTGTGTGTGTGTGTGTGTGTGTGTGTGTGTGTGTGTGTGATCCTCCTGCTCTAAATGTACTGAATCAATGAAGGAGGAGGGGGAGGAGGAAGAGGAAAAGAAGAAAAGAATGGAGGGAAGAAGGAAGGAAAAGAATGCTTATAAAACCAAGCCAGTGGCCTCATTCAGTACAAACGCCCACTGGGACCTAAGGAGCTAGTGTGTGTGTGTGTGTGTGTGTGTGTGTGTGTGTAGGACGGTCAAAATGGGAGAGTGGAGGGAAACTACAGGAGAATTCTTTGGTAAAAACTCAGGAAATGTCTGGAGGAGAGTAATATTTCTTGCCCTAAAATGAGATAAACCAGAAGTGTGTTTTCTTGCACGGACGAAACCGACCTGAGAAAGTAGCGGTCTGTGGGGTTCGTACTTGATGAATGTGCTTATTATTACTATTCTCTCTCTCTCTTTCTCTCTCTCTGTCTCTCTCTCTCTCTCTCTCTCTCTCTCTCTCTCTCTCTCTCTCTCTCTCTCTCTCTCTCTCTCTCTCTCTCTCTCTCTCTTTGCATACCAACAAAAGAATACTCACAATTTTTACCCAAAGGAAAAGAACAGAACGCAAAAGATCCATGTCTGAGTTGTATTGGGAAAACTAAAGAGAAAAGGAGAAAAGCGGTGTGTTGTGAGAATCAAAAGGAATTTCCGATATTTCTTTTGATTTGCAGCCAGCAACAGAGAGAGACGAACCGATGGAAAGACACGCAAAGACAGATAAAATACAAAATCTCCGTAAATATAGAGGATAGAGTTAAGCAAGAGAGCGATTCGATACGATTTCTTCTCTATTACATTCCATAATATACAAGTACAATGAAGTAGAGAGAAAATAATATGATGATACAGGGACAGAATCAATATAAGTGAACGGTATCAAAAAGTCTAACACAACACTCGTGAATACTGGATAACCTCCTTATTTAATCTGAAGACAGGGACGCAGTTAAGGAATGCAAAATAAATCAATAAGTGGTCGTTCAAACGCTGCCCTAAAAATACATACCTACCAAAGCGACCTGAATAGCATCCGTCAATTCAAGCCAGTGCTGTGACCTGCTTCCTCTCTCCTGGAAAGAGTCTCGAATTGTTACCAGTCATCAAACCTGAAAAAAGCAGATAATTTTTGAGGTGGCGAGCGATATTTAGGTCAGATTACCTTACTGAGAATTTTCCAACGAAGAAACAAATATTTACTGGTTCATAGTCTTGTCCCTGGAGCATCTTTTATTGTAAGGACATCTTTTATACCTTCTACACTTCTATGATCATAAACATTCAAGATTTTTCCATATTTTTCTTTCTTTCCTCACTTCGCTTTGATCACAAATACGAAAATCTTTACTTGGAAAATTCGTTGCATGCGAGCGTGTACACAGCTTTCAGATACCGTTGAAGAAAATAATACAATAATAGAAAAATAAAAGAATCTGACGAAATATTCTTGATCATTTTCTAGAGAGGGACGGCAAGCTCTAGCACTTTTATCACACTGTTACGATCATTTCATTCAAATTCATAACACTGTGTTCAAACTATCCCAACGATACAAGAACCTCGGAAGCGTTAACTAATAAGAGAGAAATCCATATCTTATTTTCAGTTCTCCACACCAACGACATAATTTATAATCCACGACTATGGCTACTGATTAATAGCTCGAATATAATTGATAGACTGAGGAATTAGGCGTTATGAGGTCACACAGGAGTTACGAATATTTAAGTGTCATCAACTGTGGTGATATATGGGAAACATGTCAACAGTGAAATTCTCTCTCTCTCTCTCTCTCTCTCTCTCTCTCTCTCTCTCTCTCTCTCTCTCTCTCTCTCTCTCTCTCTCTCTCTCTCAACACACTGACGTTTACCGTACATGCGTGGAAGTTTCAGAATATTGGGAGAAACCAACAGCCTTAAAAGATATTAGAAGGAGAAACAAACAGGGGAGAAGAATTGTTAAACCTAGGCGCCAGTCTGTCTTATTCGAGGAGAAAAATAAAGCTCGAAAAATTTTTAGTCCTTGGAGAACGGAAAGGAAGTTAGAAGAGAGAAAAAAAGAGGGGATGGAAGTAAGAAAGGGAAAGAGAGAGGTAGCCTGAGTAAATGAAAAAAAAATAGGTACGAAAAATCTGTGAGAAGTGAGAGAGAGAAAGAGGGAAAAAGGGAAAGGAGTGTGACGAACACGGACACAAAGTTTAAAGCTCCCAACTAGAAGGAAATGCAAAGTTGAAGTTTTCCATTGTTGAATGCATCGATACTGTGTTTCGTTGGTGTATTAAATGCCACGCGTAATGGTACTGGGATTTTAAAATTTTTAGCACCATACTAAAAAGAAAAGAAAAATAAAAGATAAGAAAACAAATAATTAAAAAAATCATCCTAAAATATTCCTTCAGACTTCGCGGGTCTCTTGTAACCTCGATCAAAGTGCAGTTAAGAAGATCCTCTTGAAGTACTTAATTCTTTCTTTTTTACGACAGAACTCGGAAAGAAAACCGCGTTCTCTAACCTCTTTCAAAATCAATACGTTGAAGTTCCCGTTTTTTGCCCAAACTATGGCTGAGATAATGACAGTATGAATATGCAGCGCCGTGTTAGTATTGTAGTGTATGCAAAGGAGAGGCTTGGGAAACGAAAACAGCCGGGCATTCCATCCCATATTCCGCTTCCTTCCTCTTCCCCTTCATGATCTTACGCTTGGCAAACATAGAGGAACGAAAAAGTGAGAGCATAAGGAAATCCAGCACTCTTCACTTCTCAACGCCGTGACAATCCAGGAAACAATAACAGTGACTCGCAGCTACGAATGTTATGCCAGGAGAGTGACAGACGTGATTGAGTGACAGCGCACTGAAATGAAACGAGAAAGTGAAAATACCATCAACGTTTTGCCTCTGAATTTGGACTCGCGCTCTCAAAATGTTTCCATGTTTTTGTTAGTTTTCACTGGGGAAATTATGCAACTAGACTGAAATTTACTTATGGAAATACTCGGCAAATACTAAGACTTCTTAAATAAAAGTCTGGAAGTTAGTATTATCCAATAAATCCTAAATTCAAAAAAGATATACAATAATATAGTGACAATATTTGCATGAAGTGTTGGTAATCATGTTCAGTATAAATTTCACCAGAGCCATCCGTTTAAGGAAAGAAAACAAAACAAAACAAAAATAAATAAATAAAATAAATAAATAAATAAATAAATAAAAGCTGCGTAACTGATTACATAATATTTCCTGAGACAAAATGTTGAACCTTCCTTGATTTTAGTAAAGAGTTAAGTAAGAAAGTTTAAGTAGTTTAGTGGCACTTTTATGCCAAGAACATCTTTAATCTTCAGAAACATGAGTTAAACAGTGTGGGAAGACTTTAGGAAAGATCACAACCCATCAACGAAGACGAAGAATGACAAACAATAAGTTTAAACTCACAAATTTTAGTTGTTGTTGCCGTAATATGATGCACCAAGATCGTACATCAACACCCTCCTCTCCTAAATTAATGACACATACGCAGGTCCCCCGCACAATCCCAGATTAGAGAGAACCTCGCAGTCCAGGCACCTTTCACGCCGCACCAGGAAATAATTGCCTTATTCATCTTCTCTAAAATAAGGGAACACTGAATCGGAAACTTGAAACGGTAATAATTTTCATGTATCCCGAACCGGCCATCCATCTGCTGCCATTATTCTCTGTTCAGATTTCTTTTAGAGTCTGGTAATTGATTACTCGTGTAAATGTAAAAGAAATGTGACTCGCGTTACGTCACGCGCGCATCTTTACTTTTACTTTATAGAAAATTTGACTTTTTTTCTCAGGTCTGAACATGACACAAAGAAGTATGGGTACAAAGAAAACATCCTACGGCATTCCGAAACTGACTAAGAATAGAATAAGAAATCTATTGACATGAAAAATTCGTCTGAACGTGTCGTGGGACGTTCTTGAGAAAGCACACTTTTATTAAATCTGAAATTTTCTGATAATTTTTCTAATGTACGGATCCTAAT
The DNA here is from genome assembly GCF_035594125.1 of Scylla paramamosain. NCBI lineage: Eukaryota > Metazoa > Arthropoda > Malacostraca > Decapoda > Portunidae > Scylla > Scylla paramamosain. The sequence continues at coordinate 15,623,617 of NC_087164.1, forward strand.
AAAGTGACAAATCTACGGATAAAAAATCTTTTGACGTTACAGACTCAGCTAATAAGAAAAGTAAAAGAAAATTTATGAGAAAAAAATTCATCTGAACTTTAACAGCACTGTAAATTCTGTGTGAGCTACACCCGCACTACTAAGCGTCGCCCTCTGGTGTCGGAAGAAATTTGTAGACACGTATTTATGTTTTTTTTTTTCTTTTTATTTACAGAATTTCAGGATACATTCATTCCAAATGCGACTAATATTTGTACACCGCGTTTCTCGTGCTGCCTGAAGGGGCTTTGAGACCCCACATTATATAAGGATTAGCTCTGTGAAGTCCCAATATGTTTCTCAGACCCAGAAGAACATATATCTTCAAGAAAATTAATTTGATTAATAAGAGGTGATTAAAAAAAAAAATCTTTGGGTATAAAAAGTGCCCCTGAACTTAAAATAGAAGGATTATAGCCCCGTAAATTTAGTTTTAATCTCATTCCTTTTTCTAAGCGCCGATCCTGTGATGTCGGAAGAGACCATTAGGTCCGCACCTTTCCTCCATTCTATCTAATCAACGGCTCTGTGGAACTGCTGCCTTTTTCTAGGGCTGAAAACTTTTAACCATTTCTCTACATAAAGTCTGGATCTTATATATATATACATATATATATATATATATATATATATATATATATATATATATATATATATATATATATATATATATATATATATATATAAACAACAGTTTATGGAAAAAAAAATCATTAAAGTAACTAATAAAAGAGAATTTAAGACATGTATGGGCACATAAAACTCCTCTGGACTTATGAGGAAAGTTTTTGACTTACTAAATTTCTTTTAAAAGCCTTTTCATTTCAATGCGCCGTTTCTGTGACATCACATGAGCCTTTTAGATTCCTTTTAGATCCTTTTGGACTAAAAATATTTGTTTTTCAATCTGTCTGCATCAAGAAGCAGTGAGAGGAGCAGCAGCGGAGGCAGCAGAAACAATTTTTGGCCTAGGCAGCTGCCATTCACCCCTGGACGGTGGTTGGCTGCTGGCGGCCCCTACTGGGGAGTGAGTGAACCATCAACGCCAACGATCAGCAAAGCTCCAAAAGACCCCGTTTTGTCTCGCCGCGCTCCACTTCCACCCGTTACATCATTTACGAAACGCCAGTCCATTTTTATCACAATACTTCTTCATACCTGTTTCTGGACCGTGAACGTTGCAGTAATGTGAATTACCTAAAAGGTTTTTTTCCGAAAGGCCTCCGAAAACTTCCCGTAAAGTGATTAAAGTCTCTCTCTCTCTCTC
>NC_087164.1:15627422-15647422 GCF_035594125.1 Scylla paramamosain
GACAAAAGTAATTAAAAAAAAAGAAGAACATAAAAACAAATGACAGATATGCGAGATGCAAATGATTGGTTGTCCTAAGTGACGAAAAAATAATAAATCTAACGTTTTAGAGAGAGAGAGAGAGAGAGAGAGAGAGAGAGAGAGAGAGAGAGAGAGAGAGAGAGAGAGAGAGAGAGAGAGAGAGAGAGAATCAAAAGGAAAAAGAAAAAAAAAAGAATTAGACAAAGATACATCTTCACACGTTCGTAAATATTCCACAGAAACCGAGGGAGCAACAAAACGTTTTCAAATCGACTCCAGACGAAGCTTCCACATCCCGGCGGTTCATTACTTATGAGGCCGTGAGAGAGCGTCCCCATCCACGCCCGTCATTAATGTGTACTCAGATGGATGAGGAAAGCAGCTGGTCTCCACGGAGCAGCTGGCTGGCTGGCTGGCTGGCATGCTTTCCACGTCTCCTGTACTACGGGAGGCAGAGGAGGAGGAACGGAGGGGCGAGGTGATAAAGAAAACGGGAACCGTAGATGGAGGAATGGTAAGAGGAGAAACTGCGATGAAGGAAGGAACAGAAAGGAGAAAGCTAGACTCCATTAGGCCGCTGACATGCCATTCACGTCTCCTGTGCTGGGAAGGGGCGAGCGGGAAGAGGAGAGCCGGAAGGGGAACGCTGAGAAGGGAGAGGGGAGTATGGACGCAAGTAAGTAAGGTGCAGGAAGATAAAGGTATTAGAGAGGAAGGGAAGTTATGGCGAGGGAAGAGGAGTTATAAAGAGGAAAAGAAAGTGAAGGGAAATTATGAAAAGGAAAAGGAAGAAAAATCATGGAAAGGAAGGAATAAAATGGGAAAGGAAGAAATACGATACAGTGATTTGAAGGAAGATAGAGTAGGAGGTAGAATGAAAGAGAAAGAAGAAAGGAAGAGCAAGGAAAGGGTTAATAAAATATAGAAAAGAAGGGAAGGGAAGGGAAGGGAAGGAAAGGGAAGGGAGAAGGGAAGGGAAGGAAGCAAGAGCAAGGGACTAGAGAACAGAAAGCAAGGAGGGAGAAGAGGTCAATTCATGAAGAATGAAGAGAATCGAAAAGGAGGAGGAGGAGGAGGAGGAGGAGGAGGAGGAGGAGGAGGAGGAGGACGAAAGGCAGAGGCGATGGGGATGTTGAAGAAGAAATAGCCACAGCAATGGAGGAGAAACATGCAGATGGAAAGAGAGGATCGGAAAGAAAAGGAGACAAATGCATGAAGAATGAGCAGACAAGTGTTCGGTAGACTGGAGGCACTGAGAAATTTCGCTCCGTCGCTGAGGAGCTAAGTCAACCAAGGAGCCGCATTGTGCCATCCAATGGCGGCGTGAGGAGTTTCCCGTCAGGCTGCGTGACGGCGCGGACAGATACAGGCTAGCGCGGACAGAGGAGGAGGAAGAGGAAGAGGAGGACGAGGAGGAGGCTGGTTTGGTAGGAAGATGCCAACGACGACGAAAAGCAAGAACAACAAGAACGACAATAACAACAGCAACAACAACAACAACAACAACAACAACAACAACAACAACAACAACAACAACAACAACAACGAAAACGACGACATCAAGAACGACAAAGAGAAACCGGGCCTAAAAGAAGAACGAGGTGGAGGAAAAGCAGGACAGGGAAGAGGAGGAGGAAGAGGAGGAGGAGGAGGAGGAGGCGATGGTGGCGAGAGGACGATAAGGGAGCACAGATGAAGGAACCAAGAATGGTCCAGGAGGCAATTTGGAAGAGGAAACTAGAATATGGCGCTGAGTTGCACAGAAGAGAAGGAAAAAGATGAAGCGAGCGAGCGGTGCCAAGAAAAGGTTTCAGAAAAGACTGAACATAAAGATTCCACATACGTCTCGAAAAATATATATGCAATAAAACTGTGAGACCGAATATACTAGGATAGGATTTTTACTTCTATTACTGCTCACACACACACACACACACACACACACACACACACACACACACACACACATAAAGAAACAGAGAGAGAGAGAGAGAGAGAGAGAGAGAGAGAGAGAGAGAGAGAGAGAGAGAGAGAGAGAGAGAGAGAGAGAGAGAGAGAGAGAGAGAGAGATATGTAGTATTTCATGGACACAAGAGCGATAAAGGAGAGATGAGGAAGAATGGATGTAAAATGGGGGTGGGAGAGACACATCGTTTGTCACTTGGCACTCGTAATGTGACAAGAAGTAGCGTTTAGAGAGCCAACGGGAGGCTGGTGATATATATTAGTGTAAATAACACAGCCTCCAATTAGCTTGATTTATCTAAGATATAACGTGAATGTTCTTTCTCTCTCTCTCTCTCTCTCTCTCTCTCTCTCTCTCTCTCTCTCTCTCTCTCTCTCTCTCTCTCTCTCTCTCTCTCTCTCCAATAATCTTTTATTATGAGAAAGGAAAAGAATCAAGTTCCTAGAAAAAAAAACCGGTGAATATGGAGACTGAAAAGTGCAGGGAAAGAGGAAGAGGTGGACCGATTGCATGTATACAAGTCTACATATGAGGAAGAACAGCTCAGAATAGGATGGTAATTCTAAAATTTATGAAAGGACGACATGAAAAATACGTATAAAAGCGAGAAATGCTGAAGATAAAGAAAACAATAACAACTGGATTAATGGAAAGAAGAAAATGGAGGAAGGGAAAAGGAAAACGGAGAAGAGAAAAAAAAGAAAAAATGTAAGCAAAAAAAAGAGGAATCATATTATAATATATATATATATATATATATATATATATATATATATATATATATATATATATATATATATATATATATATATATATATATATATATATATATATATATATATATATATATATATATATATATATATATATATATATATATATATATATATATATATGGCTTAAGTAAATGTGTATATAAATAATGAATAAATAAAAAAAAATGAATATAGGTAAGCTATTAGAGCGCCCTTCGCACCAAGGTAGCAACACTAAGAGTGTGTAATGATACATTTACATTATCTCCCAAAGAACAAAAATGCCAGTGAGTAATTACATCGTAAAGATTTAACACGACGTTATCTTGTAAACAAACGGTTTATATTCTGAGGTACATTGTTTTATCTAAATGAACTCATTAGCACGGAGAACATCGGTAAGGCGACCTGTTAAGTGGATTATGCTTGGCGCTCCTCCAGGACGGCGTGTTCATCACGCCCGCAACTGTAAACATGACATTGTGCATTACTGTAACACGTGCCTGATGTATTCATTGTCTTCAGTTTTTGCTTTGTCTTCACGTCTGTGCAGAGGCAGCGAAGAATTTGCTATTGAGATGTCTCCTCTCAATAGATAATGCAGGCCATAGCCGTCCCTGTAAGTCGACTTGTGAAGTGTTTGTAACGCCATTGCCAGGGAGTGTGAGAAAGTGGATTGTGAAGGGCGCGAGGGAGGTGCACAATATCAACACAATTCACGCCAATCATAAACCTCTTGACATCTGACTTAGGTGAACGCACCACTCAAATGTAATCATATATAATTCATGCTTTCATAAATGCAGCAACACTCAGGACGTCAAGGGGAGTGACAGCAATATGCATTCACTGCTCTATTCTGGCCATGAATATGTTTAACGGCAATGAACACAACTCTTAATGTATCTTAATCCTGTGATCGGCTAATACTCAAGAGGATGAGTATCACAAACTTTCCACACTGGCAGATGCAGCTATGAAAGTCTCAATACTGAAACATTCACTGATGCAGAAAACACATGTACATAAATGAATAAGGAACATTCATGACAACTGCAGCAGATGAAATACAGCTGCAGAGTAGAGCAGACCAGGCAGAACCATCTTGTCTCCAGTGAATCCTGCCTCTTTTGCATCCTGGAGGGGGTTTAACAAGGCTTTACGGGCAATGCCTTTCAGTCTACGTAATTGGGTCAGGGGAGGATAATCTGGAGTCCACGTCCCCATCATCCATATGGTTAACTTGATGTCTCGTGTGTATGTGTTTGGACCTTAAGGTAATGCTATTATCTCTCTCTCTCTCTCTCTCTCTCTCTCTCTCTCTCTCTCTCTCTCTCTCTCTCTCTCTCTCTCTCTCTCTCTCTCTCTCTCTCTCTCACCTGCATTTTTTTCCCATAAGTTTAACAAGAAGATCGTCCCTTTGGTCTACTTCCCAACTTAGTATTTCCCCATTTGTTCCAGATTCCAGACTCGCCCATGCATTATTCTGAGGGCGAGGCGAAGCACAAGGAAAGACTGCACATACACTCAATAAATAGTGTCACGGCGGTACAAACTTTGATCATATCTTTTCCTGACAGAGAAATATCGCTGTTTCCAAAACTTACCACCAGGGGGACGCCTTGTAATTCTCCTTGATATTGCGTGAAGCTATGTAGTGGCCGGAGCGCAAATAAACTACACATTATGGTCACGTGCATTTGCTAATGTACGAGAGACAGAGGTTTATTATACAACATAAGGTAAAAGCAATAGAACACAAGCTACGTTTTCCGACCACTTCCTGTTACCTCACACCTCATCATGATGAAACTGTGAATGTTATGTGACTACGGTAAGATTTCTCAATATCACACAGTAACCTTTACGCAATAGCAATGTTGACTCTCTCTCTCTCTCTCTCTCTCTCTCTCTCTCTCTCTCTCTCTCTCTCTCTCTCTCTCTCTCTCTCTCTCTCTCTCTCTCTCTCTCTCTCTCTCTCTCTCTCTCTCTCTCTCTCGTTCAGTGGTACACCTCTTTTTAATTTTGTGTCCTCAGCCCACACATTTCCAACACGACCTTTTATAAGTTATGACAGCGTGTTACTTCCAGCGTTATCTTTTCATTTCCTATATGTAACCAGGCTGCGAAACGTTTATCGAGCTACGCCTCTCCTGCGTCTTCCCTGAATTCACCTGGCGTGTCCCTCCCTTCCCTTCTCCGACACCCCCGCCTGGCCTCGCCCCATCCCTCACCTTAACCCTTTCACGCACACGTCGCTCTAACTAAAAGGTTCGAAGCGAAACTCAGGTCAAATGGTGTTCCTCGCTGCACAGTCTTGCTTCCTTGTCGGCGATATTGAACACATGTAGAACAATTTAAACTTTAATTTAGGCATGCAGATTCATGGCTCTTATCAGTAATGAGGCCTTTAACGTTAGTGTTCTACTCGTTCCATGGAAACCGTGTCCCCCACTTAGTAGAATATTAAAATGTATATAAACCAATTCAAGTTTAGGCGATAAGTAAGTGATATAATCTACACTATACTCGTATTTCATTACTAACGGCAAATTTTATCTTTACCTTTGTATTGACGTCATTTCCCAAATAAGCCAGGAGTGTAGTAATACAGGAAATAAATCCTTTAAAATATACAGGCAGTTGGAGTTTCCTAAGCATAAAGTCTCTAATTGACGAAAGGGGTAGCCTAGAAAGGGTGAGACTGTGTGTGTGTGTGTGTGTGTGTGTGTGTGTGTGTGTGTGTGTGTGTGTGTGTGTGTGTGTGTGTGTGTGTGTGTGTGTGTGTGTGTTTTATGCGCGCGCAAGCAACAAGTAATGGCTACGTATCACGCAGTGCCCAGAAATGCAGCACAAGCTCACCACGAAACGACAATAGGTCTTTCCACCTTTAATCTCAGATACCGAGGTAGTTCCAGCAGCGAGGAGCAGCCACTCGGAGAGATTGGCAGAGGCAAAGGTCAGCAGGCGGTCAAAGGAAAAGGAGAATGAGAAAGAGAAAGAAAATACACACGGGAGAAGAACCAAAAGTCATACAGACAAAGGAAGCAGGAAAAAATGAAGTGGCAAGGAGAGGAGAAAAAAATAAACGTTTAGGAAGCACATCCGCAGCGAGATCAGAGAAGATTCCACTCACTAAGAGACTTAATGCGATGCTCTAGAGGGAAATGATGAACGTAATAATGTTGCTTTTTGAGGCTGAGTGGTGAATACTTCTTTGATGGGATGTAAAAGGCGAGGAGGAGGAGGAGGAGGAGGAGGAGGAGGAGGAGGAGGAGGAGGAGAAGGAGGATAGCGAGGATTTGAAGATAAAATACACACACACACACACACACACACACACATATATATATATATATATATATATATATATATATATATATATATATATATATATATATATATATATATATATATATATATATATATATATATATATATATATAACAGTCGACTGAAGAAAAAAACAAGTAAAGCAAGAACATAATGGAGAACAAGTAATTTTAAGCAGGAAACTAGAAAGACAAAAAAAAAAAAAAGTATGACAGGAGAAACACGGATAAAAACACACAACATAAAACCAGGAGGAGGAGGAGGAGGAGGATGAAGAGCAGGAGGAAGAGGAATACGTAGAAATCAACAGCAGGAACAAAAGGAATGGAAGACAAAGAACAGGAAGTAAGAACAACAACAGATGACAATGGCGGATGTTTCTCTTTTGCATTCGAAATTCCTGTTGTGCTTTCTCTCTTTTCATTCTTCGTGAAAATAATGCGATCTCATGTTCCCTTCTCTCCCTTTGTCTTTTGTCCTTGTTCCTGTATCTGTTTGTATCTAAGTCTGCTTATCCATCTGTTTTTGTTTGTCTGTGTGTCTGTGTGTAATGGGTGTTTGGAAGCGAGGGAGAGGATAAGTCGGAGGGGAGGGTGTAGGTACGGTTTTAATGGAAGGGTGAGGTGAGTGAGGACGTCTGTACGTACCTATCTCATCCTTTACTTAAATGCTGCGTGTGACTCCCATATTCAGATTCCACTGTTTTAATTATAACAGTAAAATAACTAATATCTCTTCAACTCCAATTAGTCTGATGATGTACCATTTTTTCACTTATCTTCTTTCCTTCCTACAACATATCAATTAGAGTGATATCTAATACAAATCCATCAGAAAATGTAATTTTTATGTGTAAGTTCAGAATATTAATATATTGTATTCATTCTGTTAATTTTCTTCTCCATATAAAAGTAAAATTTTCTGAGCATGCATAAATAAATAGATACAGATCAGTGAAGAAAAATTGTTTAGTATCTTTCAGGCACATCGAAAGTAAATGAATAGAGACACTGGTTAATGTTTTGCTTCTAAACTGTTGCAAATCGTCTTCTTTTATTTACGTCGTGTGTATATTTACTTCCATGTTTATTTTGCCACTGGCCGCCTCAATGAAACTCTGGAAATAAATAAAAATTTATATAAAGAATAAACGCGTGTGTTTACCGAATATTCTCGTATTTCATCCATTCCCTCTCTCTCTCTCTCTCTCTCTCTCTCTCTCTCTCTCTCTCTCTCTCTCTCTCTCTCTCTCTCTCTCGTCCATACTGTCCAATAACCAGCCCATCTCCGCTCGTTGGAAGCATCACAAACCGCATCAATCTTTCAGGGATAAAAGAGGGAATTCATCAAACGTTTAGCTACATTTTCAACCATCTATTTGGTGTGCCAATCTTACTCTGGCGCGTCGGAACCTACATCTCAACTCTGTTCATTTTCCCTCCCGAGACGCAGTTGTTGATTTCAGGAAAAGGAGGAGGAGGAGGAGGAGGAGGAGGAGGAGGAGGAGGAGGGTAGTCAGAGATAGGAGCCGAGTTAATTTTCAAATATTTCTCTTCCCTGTGATTCTTCACCAGCGTCAGGGAAGAAAAAGATATCAGTTTAGAGAAGGAAAACAGGGATGAGATGCCTCTGGGTAAAAGAAGACATCGTTCAAAAAGAAGAGACGTACACTAAAAGAAAACACAGGCAAAAATAAAAGCATAAGCTGCAAAGGTGAGGTGAGTAAGAAAAATACATACAGCAGTATAAAGTTAAATAAAGAAAAATAACGAAGGTGACAGAGAAGAATTAATATAAAAAGAAAACGCTGGGGGTGTAAAGTTGCCGAGGATGTAGGCAGGATGTTATTGTTTTCTTTTCAGAGCTTGTATTTAGAGAGAGAGAGAGAGAGAGAGAGAGAGAGAGAGAGAGAGAGAGAGAGAGAGAGAGAGAGAGAGAGAGAGAGAGAGAGGAATCCTTGCATAAAGTCGGCTCCTCGTATCGGATATCGCCTCTCGCGCCGCCAGCAGTGCCGGGTGAGTGCTGGCCGCCGCGACGCCAAGGTGAGATATCCCACCCCTGAAATGGTTGTATGTCGGGAAGTCTTGAATCGCGGATCACTCACTGTGGCGGCAGATATAACCTTTACTGGCCATCCTGCGCCGTCCACGCCACCCCGTAAACCTCTGCTAGGAACTCACCGTCTTGGCTCCATTACTGACTGAATAAATGCATTAGTTGTCGACTGCAAGGCTGACTGATCAACTGACACAGATATTGTGATGGACTGTTCAAAACACTGGCTGACTGAGTACCCCCTTAATGATCAACGGAGTGACTATCTGACAGACTAAAAAGTGACTGTTATATGGTTGGGTGACTAACTGGCTATATGGCCGAAAAAAAAAAATGCTTAAGTGACTGGCTAAAAAAAAAAAAAAACACTGATAGCCTAAGTGACTGCCTAATGAATTGAGACTTTCTGAATAAACGAACGACAGATCGGCCACATAATTCTGTGACATCACTATTCTGTGGGAATTTAACTTTAGCTACATGTGAGAAAAAAAAACCTGACACGGCAGTTTTGGTTTCACTGCACCTTTCCTCACTTAATCTTGAAAAAAAAAAGATAAACATTGCCAAAGTCGGATGAAGTTACTGCTCATATAATCAGTCATAAAGACAAACTATGACTACGTTAAGACCAGCAAACTTGTCCGTAACTGCAGTAAAATAAGACCCATTAATTTTAGTGTTTTATGTCTTCTCCTCTCGCATGAGCAACTGCGTAATTTCCTCTCCATGTTAGGCAGTTAAAAATGTAACAAGCAGCAAGCACACATATGACGTGTGTGTGTGTGTGTGTGTGTGTGTGTGTGTGTGTGTGTGTGTGTGTGTGTGTGTGTGCTTCAACTAGTATAAAGGTGCTACCGTGTGCGTTTGTGCATATAATTACGCTACGTACACTAATATCCGTGTGTGAGAATAATCAAATTAATTCAGACTGTCGCAAACACAAGCGCGTGCAAACACACACACACACACACACACACACACACACACACACACACACACACACACACACACACACACACACACACACACACACACACACACACACACACACACACACACACACACACACACACACAATCTCTCCCTGGTCTTCATCCCTGTCATGATCACTTCCAGAGCCGTGCAGGAATCTTAGCTGTTCTCCTCCATTTCCTGCAAACATTCTTCCTCTTAAAGTCCTTCGCCTTTCTCTGCAGCACCTCCTCCAATCTCCTCTCTCCTCTCTCCTCCTTCCCCGTTGCTCCGCCGCTGAGACAAATGAATCTCAAGGAATACATCTAGCCTTGTCTGGTGACTTTTTCCTGGTGCGTCGCCTGGCGTGTCATCAATATCAGTAGGACACTTAAGTGAGAGACGGGTCGAGCTGGAGGAAAAATTACGGCAGAGAGAAAGACGTGAACATGGGATTGCAATAACGGGGAGCATGTGGCAGGGGACGCTCAAGAAGTAACAAGACAAAACTTAATGAGAGGAAAGAAAACGCCCGCCATTATTGTCTCGTTTAAGTATACGATTACTATCACGAACGACACACCGAATTATAGGGCAAGTCTGGAGAGAGTAAGTGGTGGTGGATGTCACACGGGGAAGAGAAACAACGTTGGTGAAAAGTAGTACATCACATCGAGAGAACCTCCAAGGCCTCTGTTGAACTATACTACGATAACCTTCTATGACCTTTATATGTCCCTCCACGCCTTTCTGCCACACTATCTAACCTTTAACCTCACCCACGCACAACCCAGTCTACCCCCACTATTCTCCTTACAAATACGACATCAATGGGAACTCCACCCACACGCATTTGAACACCAGATACCTTGCTAACCTTTACTATCTATGCCACATTGCCTTGATATATATATTCTTTTTTTTTAGCACTGGGTAAATATACGAGAAAATCAAGTGGGGCTCCGCTAAGGGAATGAGGCATAATAATAGCTAACCCTCTTTGTGCACCCAGCAGGTATGAGCGAGGAACATCTATGTGTGGGCGAGGCTGTGTGGGACGATGAGGCTTATCTTCGCCATCTTCAGTAAGGGAAGATCAAAGGAGCGGAGTTTTTCTTCATGATAGATAGATGTGGTATTGGTATGTTTGCTATGAGGGTGATGGAATGGTAGCGCAGATGAAGAACGTGACAGAGAGAGAGAGAGAGAGAGAGAGAGAGAGAGAGAGAGAGAGAGAGAGAGAGAGAGAGAGAGAGAGAGAGAGAGAGAGAGAGAGAGAGAGAGAGAGAGAGAGAGAGAGAGAGATCACGTAAGTGTGTAAAGGACAGACAAAGAGAGGAAATGAAGAGAAAGAAAAAGAGAAAAAAATATTACAGGGAATGTGGAAAGAAACGATAACAAAAACAGATACCCATCCTCAATGAAGATTGATCAGAAAATACTAGAGTTTTATAATTGTAAAGGTGCTAAATAATGACGGGAAATGGTGCGAACAATGACTAAACCCCGGAGCGAGAACACGTGTTATGTTTAAAGCTCCGGGCGGACACGTTGCATTATTGTAATTAAAGCCAACACGTCTAAGCTTCTCATTTTGTATCGTTCGGTGCCAATAAATGGTATTCATTGTGGCTTTAATTAAAACAAGGATTCGGGATTCCGGGAGAACACAATGATTTGCCTAGAACCTTTCATTACACACTTTAAATGGCTTAGATATGATATAACAAGATAAGGAGAATATAATGAATACAAAGGACACTAATCAATAACTGTTCGTGCTAATTTATTGTGCTTTCTTTGTTCTGCCAGATATTGTTCTAGTATTCTTTAATTCATCGCAGGAAATAGTATAGAAAATAGAACAGAGGCAAATTGAAACATAAAATCAGATACACATACAGGATACACGAGTCGTTATCATGCTTTTAACTACGTGACTTTAACTACATCACGAAACGACAAATATTTGACACTCATGTAACGTTAAGGAAATTCTCTTGCAACACGAAAGAATCCGGATCAGTGTTCAAGTCGATAGCAAACAAGTGAAAAACGTGTAGAGTATTTACTATTATAAAAATTACGAATATTATAGTGCGCCATTAGAGGAAAATTCTAGTATGATCGGAGTGGTTGCGAGATCAAAGCCCGCATCGGAGGAAGCCAGCGCCCCACACCTTGGAAGACGAAGGGGGTCCATAAACTTGACTCGGAGCTCATTAGTAAAGCGATCAGAGGCTGCGAGGGGACAAGGCCACCTGCGGCTGACTGATTTCCATAGACATAATGTGCAGGTGCGTACCAGTTAATTGTGTGTGTGTGTGTGTGTGTGTGTGTGTGTGTGTGTGTGTGTGTGTGTGTGTGTGTGTGTGTGTGTGTGTGTGTGTGAGAGAGAGAGAGAGAGAGAGAGAGAGAGAGAGAGAGAGAGAGAGAGAGAGAGAGAGAGAGAGAGAGAGAGAGAGAGAGAGAGAGAGAGAGAGAGAGAGAGCAGAAGCATGTGGCGGATGATTTAGTCAGTGCACACCACTTCCACTTAAGCTGTTGGGTACAAAGGCCATGCCTTTGTACCCAACCATGCTAGACACAGGTCTAGCAAGCAAGCCTTATTCTGTCTACTCTGTTACGTGGCTCCTACAAGATTACTTTTGGCCTAATGCAAATCATGGTGTGAAAAAAATGATCTTTAAAGGCGGAGGGAACGTTTTCTGTGTAGATTAACAAGGTAATACGTTTATTTGGTAGGTCGATAGCTGCTGTCATGTCTCGTCCTTCTCACATGTGTTTTACAGTACATCTAAATTCTGGTCACGTTCTCACTTGAAGGTGTATGTATTCAACCAACCACTTAACTTTTTTTTTCTCCGATGACTGTATCTAGGAATGGTAGAAGCCGCCTGTGTGTATTTGGTGTATTTGGTGCGAGTCTCATTTCACGAATTTCAGTATTTACAGACAAAGTGGTAGACTCGGGAAGAACTGTGATCACGTGATGAAAAAAAAAATTCTATTTTAATATGAATTCTGCTGACGGAATTCCTTATACACACACTCTTCACTTATTTTCTTTCTTTTCTTTTTTTTTTTTTGTGTGTGTGTGTGGAGGAAGTCAGAAACCTAGACCACAAGACGCTCTTTCTGAATCCTTAAAGAAAGATTTCGTTGTTATGCTGTAAGGTTACCAACACCCTTAAACGTGGGCGAAGCAAAGTTGGTGTTCGTGGAAAGCCGGTAGATAATTCAAATAAAGGCAACTACTTTTACGGAATTGGCAGTTTATCTAGGACAATTTCATTTTTTAGGTCGGTTTTTCTTTATACCAGAAATGGATATTTATATAACATATTCCTTTCCTCCAACGTGTGTCATGTAATCTGATCTTCCTTTTAATGGTGGTGGTGTTCATCAGTTTCGTGGAAATATGTTGGCAGCATTTTTCTCTTTTAAGAGCTGCTGACACAGAGAATAATAAGCAGGAGCGGCGCCAACCAGTATCATAAAAGGAGTGAATACGTAAGGATCTTTTTAACGATATAACTCTTATATGACTTCAACCTTAAGGCCAAATGATGAAAAATGATTTTGTACTAGTGTGTTATTTCAGTTTTCATTATACATATTACCTGTCATCCTTTGTCCTTTACATTTTTACACTTATTTATATACCTCCCCAATATTGAGACAGCATAGGTAGGCGCTGCTCCTCTTACACATAATAATCTTAGCACAACACACGCACAGGTAAAAAGCCGGAACCGCAGTACTGGTTGGCAACACAGGAATTTAGAAACGCTCGATAAGTTGAGTCTCTCCAACAACAGGCAGCAGATGAGTTTATACCCTCCCATCCCCGCCTGACGGGTGTTGCTGCCGGAAGTGGGGAGAGCCGGACGGGAGGCTGAAATGTGTTGTGGTGGAAGCGAGGTGTTGAGGAGCTGTAGTGGGAGTCGGGGTGGTGAGGGTGGTGTTGGTAAAGAGATAACGAAATTGTACTTATGTATTGATTTTTTCTATCTCCGAAATGCTATTTACTAAGTATGAAAGTTTTTTTTTATGCTATACTCGTATTTTACCATTTTCATTCTCTCTCTCTCTCTCTCTCTCTCTCTCTCTCTCTCTCTCTCTCTCTCTCTCTCTCTCTCTCTCTCTCTCTCTCTCTCTCTCTCTCTCTCTCCCTGTGTGTGTGTGTGTGTGTGTGTGTGTGTGTGTGTGAGAGAGAGAGAGAGAGAGAGAGAGAGAGAGAGAGAGAGAGAGAGAGAGAGAGAGAGAGAGAGAGAGAGAGAGAGAGAGAGAGAGAGAGAGAGAGAGAGAGAGAGAGAGAGAGAGAGAGAGAGAGAGAGAGAGAGAGAGAGAGAGAGAGAGAGAGAGAGAGAGAGAGAGAGAGAGAGAGAGAGAGTAAATAACATTGCAATCAATCAGCGTTTTTCCGTTTAATTTCATTTACAAAGCGTAGAGGAAAAAAGGAACGAAAAATACACAAATGTACCTATTATCCAACGCATCAAGGGTAAGAGGGGGCGCTTGTGGAAGGAACAAGGCACACCTCTCCACTAAACATGCAATTACCTTTGTTCAGAATTTCCTGTGGCGCATTAGTTCCTTAACCCTGCGCTCTCCATTTCCTCTTTACCCGGTCATCCCTTCACTCACCCTCGCCCCGTACACGTAACCCTCTCGCCCTCAACACTAAATACTTCAACACACCCTGATGCGTACAGGACTCGCCGTGTAATTTCCATGGAGCTGCCCTCTGTGATGTACGAGCCACTTTACTTTATCCGTGAAGGCAATATGCCAACGCTGTGATTAAATATTGCGGGTAAAATGACTGCATTGACCCCACTCGATTGGTTCAGGTTATTAATTCATATTTCAATAGCAGCGTTCCTCCAGCAAATGGGAAGCGAGGACGGGAGAGATTAATCATCGCTAACGGCGCTACCCAAGACTCTCTCTGCTAATAGCCTCTGTCTCATCCTTCCTGCCTGAGAACTCCAAACTGGCGTGCCTTGCACGAGGAGGCTATAACATCAGCTCAATCATATCGAAGTAATACGGAATGTGTGCCTCCAGGAGAAGGCTGTCTGCAGGCAGCATGAAGGGCATCCTCAGGGCGTCCTTTACACAAACTTCCATCACGCATGAGATGATGGAGAATTTGTTTATCGTTGTTCTAAAACGTTTCCACCGAGCATCTGCCTCTCAGGACCTCAGGAGCTCTTCTAAAACGAGCAGCATCCTTCCTCAGAAGTGAAGAGAAATATAACCCATTACAGCTCCGCCTCTTCCAACAACTTCTGGATTCACTGAAATGCATTCAGAGTGATGAAGTAGTTATGGATCGTCGAGTCCGATAACTTTCCGAGGATCACGGGAACGCAAAATGAATTTTTCAAGATGTATTGAATAAGCAAGAGATAGACGACTGTATAAATCCTGCAGCAAGCGTTTTGGGGAAGAGGAGAACATTATATGATATAGTGGTCTGGATGAACTTGTCAGGTGAGGTCATCTCTTGTACAGGTGCTCTCGACTGATTGGAGACATTAACTTCAGAACCTGTTGCTACTGAAGCCTCAGGTCAAAGACAGCAACATCATAACAGAGAGAGAGAGAGAGAGAGAGAGAGAGAGAGAGAGAGAGAGAGAGAGAGAGAGAGAGAGAGAGAGAGAGAGAGAGAGAGAGAGAGAGAGAGAGAGAGAGAGAGAGGGGGTGGGGGCATTGTTAGGATGGGCGAGGAGAAACAGGCGAGGAGACGACAGTTTGGTAAGAGGGGCAAAGAACTAAAACTCACCTAACCAATGCTAATACGTACACAAGATGACCAAAAATAAATGAAATTCCGGTATCAATGCCCTCAGATTCTCTTTTAAAATAGTCAATGTTGCAATAAAGCCTACGGAACTTAGGACCACACTTTAGTAGTTTTTTACGAGTTTTGAGATTTTTTTTTTTTTTTTTATGGATACGTAACATCCATGAACCGTTACAGGGACATCAAATTAATGACTAGTACCTTGCTATTATCAACTACTTCATTCGTATAGGGTTTTTTTTTTCTTATTTACACAGGATAAAAGAGAAAATGTGTCTACCTTGATCTTTTAATTTACAACAGAAAAGAAGCTGGAAATACAAGGCGAAAATATACTCCACCCAAGGCTTGATAATCCTCATCATTTTCCGTGTATAAATTCGTCAAATGAAAAGAAAATACAGGGGAACACAAATTTATTGTAGACCCAATAATGATAACGCATTCCGCCGGGTGAAGTCCATTAACCTACCGCTCTTAACTCACATTGTTTGCGTTTTCTTTCAGTCTTAAGCTCTCTGATCTGCTGAAAATTGTCACGTCAGATCTGAAAGAATAAGATCGAGGAAAGACGAGAACAGTGGAAGTCAGGCAGGTTAACCGATTTCCGTGTATGACTACCTCACGGAATGTATAATTATGAGTAATCAGTTTTTTACCAAGTCTGTAACACACGCTTCAGAAAAAAAAAAAGTTACGAAGCGTTCACACCTCTTGCAAACACAATCATATTAGTTGAGTGATACGATTATGAAATACAGAACTCTCAAACAGTTGACCGTAGTAGTCCAGACCGCTTCATTCTAAGGCGCTATTGTATTCTATATGAGCCGGACGATACATATCCATGAATACCAACTATGCCAAAGACAGAACAGATACAGGCACGCTTTATTCTGAATACCTAGTAAACAGGACATATTCCTCTTTATAATAATACCAATACCACACCTGTGCGTGCCACAAACACGTAACTCTTTCTCCAGAACCCATACCGAGTAGCCGCCTCATCCCTACATGGGCTACCTGACACTTCAGCGACGCCAGGAACAGGCCCAATCAACTTTCCTCATCCATGCGAGGTGGCAGAAAGAGAAAAAGAAAGAGAGAAAAAGCTAGAATTATAAATCTAAAATACGTTCTATTGAGACAACTATACATTACGAAAAATTCAATATAAAATACTTAAATTCAACAAGACTATTGCTAGAATTGTCTGGAAAAGTGTTGAATTCTCGCCCCCTCTCGCTGGACGATCCCTCGCCGCACTCTCAAAGGGGAAGTGTTTACACAATAAATTAGATGAAGAGCATCCCTGCACCGCGGCCCCTTTCACCAGTCCATTATTAAAGTGTCAAAAAAGGCTGAGTAAGTGTCGGCAAACTCTGGGAACTCCACACTGATAATTAATTCTTGGTCTTGACTTTTAAATATGCGACTTGGAAGGCTGGCTCAGAGTTTTGGAGAGAGAAAGAGAGAGAGAGAGAGAGAGAGAGAGAGAGAGAGAGAGAGAGAGAGAGAGAGAGAGAGAGAGAGAGAGAGAGAGAGAGAGAGAGAGAGAGAGAGAGGGTGTGGAGGGGGGAACCAGTACAAACCAGACGCCAGACAGTCTGTGCCTCACAAACACGCACCGCGGGCCACTCACTCACGACTCACTCAGGTCGCAAAGATAAGTTCTTAAGTGAATGCATATTTTACCTCCTCTCTGGACTTTGCCATTAGAGGGCGGAAATTACGTGACACTAACATTGAAAACTGCTCACTGGAATCCAGGTGTCTGTCGCTATTTTAGACATGCGTAATTTGTCAGCTGTATCCAAATTACGCGGTGCTGATATTATCTCAGTGGCATGGCATGTACATTGGTACTGGTATGGTACTTTAGGAATTGATACAGTAATCAATTGTAATGTGGTTAAAAAAATATTCTTGCATTACGTGAACTGAATAGGAAAATTCTACTGCTGACATCTTAATTTGCGTTGATCAGCATTGAATTTCTTTCTTCTCATTCCCTAAGTTTTCAAACATTATATTACCTATAATAAATGTAAAAAGAGACATTACCCTGACGTTGTTTTCGTAATCATACCAACCTTTGTCGCTCTTTAAATTAAATAAAGTCTTGTTGAGAGTAACAACTTGCAGCCTGAGCAGTGTGGCAGTGAACACTCTCGGGACAGATCAAGAGCAAGGACGAAGCTCCCTGATACGTTCCATTTGCTAACCACTAAGGACAACAACGAGCACCTGGCCTTGCTGCTCCCCTGAATTCTCTTCCGCTCCATTTAAGCTGGTAGTAGTTCACAAATTCCAGGGGAAGGGATATCTTCCTCGTTGGAAGAATATATATATATATATATATATATATATATATATATATATATATATATATATATATATATATATATATATATATATATATATATATATATATATATATATATATATATATATATATATATATATATATATATATAAACAGATTTTCTATAAAAGCATGTATGGTTGTCTATGCATTGGCATAATTTATACAGGTTTTTACAAAGTGAATTTTGCAAGTAAAAAGAAAATAATATGATTTGAAGTTCCTTTCCCGCTGTTTCAGGCTGAAGCACGAACATCATTTTTCAATCATGCATCATAAATCAGAGAGATTAATTAAAAGGAAAAAGGAAAATCACCGTACTGGAAGCGGGAAGACCGAACACCGACCGAAGTGCACACTCGAACCAATTACAACCACTCGTGCATAGCATCTAGAAATTCCCCGTGACCCTCGACCAATGAGAGTGCTTGATACTCAGACGAGAGGGCACGGCTCGGTGCGGAACCCAAGAATCTTCAGACTGGGATTTGTATTTCTCTCTCTCTCTCTCTCTCTCTCTCTCTCTCTCTCTCTCTCTCTCTCTCTCTCTCTCTCTCTCTAGCAT
This sequence comes from Scylla paramamosain, assembly GCF_035594125.1. Lineage (NCBI taxonomy): Eukaryota > Metazoa > Arthropoda > Malacostraca > Decapoda > Portunidae > Scylla > Scylla paramamosain. The sequence goes on from NC_087164.1 coordinate 15,645,255, forward strand.
AAGACGCATCACGAGTGCCGCTCTGACATGTTAAGTGGGTCGAGAAAAAAATGCATGTCTAGTTACGGACAAGCGAATGAAGCGTGTAAGATGGAGAGGAATATCAAAGAGGGCGAATGGCAGGGGAGGGAACAAAATCGAGTAAGCGCGCATGGAAACATGGAAAGAGTTAAGGAGGGCGCGTGAAACGAAGTAAGGTGGAGTAAAGGAAGCGAGAGAGAGAGAGAGAGAGAGAGAGAGAGAGAGAGAGAGAGAGAGAGAGAGAGAGAGAGAGAGAGAGAGAGAGAGAGAGAGAGAGAGAGAGAATCAAGTGTTTGGCCTGGTATGGAAGAGTCTACAAGGATCAAAGGTTCCATAGTCTTCCTCTATGACGTTCAGCGTAGGTGCTCTGACTGCGGTCACTGCCCCTGTGTCTGTACCATGCTACGGAAATCGAGAGTAAAGATTTGAAAAGCATAAAATAAAACTGAAGAAAATTGTTGATGTTAAAATGACGTAAGAGTTAATAAAGTGTGGTGTTTGATTCTGTAAATTTTGTTAAGCGAATTATGATTATCCTCGCAGCGCTCCTTTGACGTCAAAATGGTCTCTTTGGTTCGCCTTTAAGTAATGGCTTGGTTCGCCTTTAAGTAATGGCAACATATCGGTATTATTAGGTAATTTCTTTAAGCTGAAGAATTTCTTTACTTTTTTTATGATCAAAGTCTGGAAAAATAAATATCAGAATGCCTGAGATCAAAACACCTTTGACTTTACAGCTTTGAAACACAAGAAACGTACACAAAATGTATTGAAACTAAGCCTCTCTCTCTCTCTCTCTCTCTCTCTCTCTCTCTCTCTCTCTCTCTCTCTCTCTCTCTCTCTCTCTCTCTCTCTCTCTCTCTCTCTCTCTCCCCCCCAACACACACGCCTACACACTGTAATGTAGAATCCCTCCATGCAAACACTATTACCTCGTCTCCCTTTTCCTCCCTCCTTCCCTTTCCTGGAGAGACGTGGAGGACAAAGCTTCTCTTGTTTCTCAGGAGCGACAAAACAAAGAGTGACGAAACCCTAGAATCCCCAGAAACTTTTGATGTGAGAGAGAGAGAGAGAGAGAGAGAGAGAGAGAGAGAGAGAGAGAGAGAGAGAGAGAGAGAGAGAGAGAGAGAGAGAGAGAGAGAACGTATTATTAATGCATATTGTATAAGGTAGGTGGCGAATCAATTCACGTACTAATTTATCATACGAGCGTGAATACATTATATCATACAGGAATTAATGCCTGCTTTAAGAAATTAAGACACGTAGGAAAAAAAAAACACCTTTCGATTGATATATACTTTTTATATCAATAATCTGCTTTTCATGATTTAATCATCTGTAACCTTAAATAAAAATTTTTATGGGAAATTTTTTTATAACTTTTTTTGTACAGATTCGGAGCTGTGTAAAAATCTTGAAAAAATTTTCATTTAAAAAATTCACCTAGTAATTGGGATGTGTTGTTTACTTAAAAAAGAGCCATTAAAGATATGGAAAATTGTTTTTCTGAGTTCTTAGGAGTACAGTACGGATTATATTCATATTTCACTTAAAAAAATGAAGACACGTAAAAACACTTTTTCGAATGATATGTACTCTTCTATCAATATTCATATGCTTTTTATGGTTTAACCATCTGTAATCAAAGATGAACAAATTTTGCCGGAATTATTTTTTTTTTTTGTACAGGTTCGGACCTGTTAAAAATCTTGTAAAAAATAAAATGTTAAAATTTTTTACGAATAATTGCTATATGTTTTTACTTAAAAGAACATAATAATTATGTAAAATAGTCTTTTGAATTCTCAGGAGTACGGTACAGATAATAATCACATTTCACTTTTTTTTTAAATGAAGACGTAAAAACACTTTTCGGTGATATATACTTTTTATATCAATATTCTACTTTCCATGCTGCAGGAAATATCATTCAAATTTTTCGTAAAGGCATTATTTATCTTCTTACTTTGATAACCAGTTTTCTGATGCCATTTTATTCTCTTAACTTTTTTTCTTCTTATTCCTCTCTCCTCCGCACTTGAAATTCTCCTTAACACGCAAGATTCTCTACCACAAATGAAATTCTGCACATATTTCTATCAGGTTTAGTTGCTTCATTAGGGAGATGCTGCGCAGGGCACTCA
>NC_087164.1:15652422-15709922 GCF_035594125.1 Scylla paramamosain
TTTTCTCGAGGAGCGCAAGGCACGTATACACTGCACCTGCACCTCTTAATCTGCCAGGTAGATAGACGTGGCCTCGCAGGGGAAACGAAAAATGAGCAAAATTCCCCTCTCGACGTATGAGCCGACAAATGCGATTGCAGCGAGAGAGAGAGAGAGAGAGAGAGAGAGAGAGAGAGAGAGAGAGAGAGAGAGAGAGAGAGAGAGAGAGAGAGAGAGAGAGAGAGAGAGAGAGAGAGAGAGAGAGAGTTATAAATACTTCACTTGCCCATCCTTTTCCTTTCTATGAATATTTATTGAATCATATAAATTACTCTACGAAATTATTTACATGTAGCGTATAATGGCCGAGAGAGAGAGAGAGAGAGAGAGAGAGAGAGAGAGAGAGAGAGAGAGAGAGAGAGAGAGAGAGAGAGAGAGAGAGAGAGAGAAAAGCGAAAAATATTAGGGAGCTCGGTGTTGAGAATAAGAGAGGAGGGTGTGTGGGGAGGAGGAGGAGGGAGGGAGGAAGAAGGGAGTCTCAGGGAGAGGTATCAGGGGGAATTTTACGAAATACTTTACTTAGGTGGAAAACTCGAGGGAAGGGGTGAGCCAAGGAAATGCAGAAGGCGAAGGAAAAGGAAAAGAGAAACGAAGGAGACGGAAACTTCATGACTGCGAAATTTTAGTTGAGATCGGGTGATAAGATGGAAAGATGGCCGAGAAGAGAGAGGAGAGAAGAGGAAGGGAAGCCAATGCCTTCTTCCCTGAGGCAGACAAAAAATTAAGTCTAGAACTCCTGAGAGATTCTTCCAATATACACATTTTATTTATATTATAGTGTTGTGTAAGGTGGCGGAAGATAAGGCGCTCCCAGGCTCAGCCTCGCGTGGCGAACGGCGCACACTTTCTCCTTCACCTCTGCCTTCTCCCGAGAGGCTCCAGGAAAGCAGCCCTCCATGCCTGTGTGTGTGTGTGTGTGTGTGTGTGTGTGTGTGTGTGTGTGTGTGTGTGTGTGTGTGTGTGTGTGACACGTTACACAATATATAATTAAACAAAGCACAAAAAAAAAAAGATACAAAAAGTCAATGATACAGGGTACATTTTTAAAGACAAATTCCAGTTGATATAATCTTTTTTTTTTTTTAATCTCAGTAGTCATATCAAAGAAGGGAGACGAGGAGGATGCAAGAGAAAAGTAGGAAAGATGAGAATGGAAAAAAAAAAAAACTTCCGGTAGGGAAGGAGGTGCTGTAAAAGAGACGGGAAGGACAGAGATTGTCATATGAATAAAATTTTTGCTTCCACCAAGTCGAAACATTTTCTACCTTCGGAGCTGCAACACTCAGCGCCTCAAGCCTTCAGACCATTATATTCCTAACATCTCCAAGAAAGCGACGTGGAGCAGAGAGGGGACCATTTGTGTCAGAGCTGCTGGTACTGGACCGAGCTGGAGGAGGGCTGCTGAGGCCGGCGGGCATGAAAGGCGGGTGTACTAGGAGTTTGGAGCCGAGGGGGGCAATAGAGGGTCTGCTGTCGGTGGTGTGGACGTGAAGAGGGACCAAGATTCCGTGCGTTTGTAAGGTTGTTGTTGCGTGATAAGCGCCCGGCTGAGACTATGGGCCGTTTTTGGTATGCCACAAAATTATGATGAAAAATCGATTGTATATTCCTCTCTCTCTCTCTCTCTCTCTCTCTCTCTCTCTCTCTCTCTCTCTCTCTCTCTCTCTCTCTCTCTCTCTCCTCTCTCTCTCTCTCTCTCTCTCCGTGTGTGTGTGTGTGTGTTCTCTTGTTTTTCTGTTTCGTCCATCAATCAACATGACTTTTTTCATATGTATATATTCATAGATTACATTCGTCATGCTGCCAGCTAACCTAAAAAAAAAAAACGTCCACGCATTTTTTATTTTACGTAAGGGAGTCACTGGCCAAAGGAAACAAAAAAAGAGGAAAAAATCCCACTGAGGTGCCAGTCCCAAAAGACTGTCAAGAGAATCATCGAAAATTGTAGGATAAGTATCTTGAAACTTCTTTCTTGAGTTTTAGGCATAGAAATGAGAAAATGCAGAAGCAGGCAGGGAGTTCCAGAGTTTACCAGAGAGAAGGATGAATGATTCAGAATACTGGTTAACTCTTGCATTAGAGATGTGGACAGAATAGGGATGAGAGAAAGAAGTCTTGTGCAGCGAGGCCGCAGGAAGGAGGGGAGGCATGCAGATAGCAAGTTCAGAAGAGCAGTTAGCATGAAAATAGCGGTAAAAGATAGCAAGAGATGCAAAACTGCGGCAATAAGAAAGAAGTTGAGAACAATCAGTTAGAGGAGAGGAGTAGATAAGATGAAAAGCTTTTGATTCCATCCTGTCTAAAATAGAGGTATGAGTGGAATCCCCCCATACATGAGAAGCATACCCCACACATAGACGGATAAGACCACTATACAGAGTTAGCAGCTGTGGGGGAGGGAGGGGTGAGAAAACTGGCGGAAACGACTCAGAACATTCAGCTTCATAGAATCTGCTTTAGCTAGAGATGAGATGTGAAGTTTCCAGTTTAAATTATAAGTAAATGACAGAGAGAGTATGTTCAGTGTAGAAAAGGCGGGGCAGTTGAGTTTCAATGAAGAAGAGACGATAGTTGTCTGGAAGATTGTGTTGAGTTGATAGATGGAGGAATTGAGTTTTTGAGGCATTGAACAATACGAAGTTTGCTGCTGACCCAGTCAGAAATTTTAGAGAGATCAGAAGTCTTCCCTGCGTGAACTATTTACTTCCTGAAGGGTCGGACATCTATGAAAAGACGTGGAAAAGTGCAGGTTGTAATAGATTCAGGAGAAGAACAGTGATCGTCTACTACAGCAGCAACAGAACGGTCAGAAAGGAAACTTGAGATGAAGTTACAGAGGGAAGGATAGAAGACGTAGGAGGGTAACTTGGAAATCAAAGCTTTGTGCCTAAGTCTATCAAAAGTTTTTGATATGTCTGAGGTAACAACAAAAGTTTAATCAAAATCTCTGGAAAAGGATGACCAAGACTTAATAAGGAAAGTCAGATCCCCAGTAGAGCGTCCTTGACGGAACCCATACTGGCGGTCAGATAGAAGGTTGTGAAGTGATAGATGTTTAAAAATCTTCCTGTTGAGTATAGATTATAAAAACTTTACATAGGCAGGAAATTAAAGCAATAGTTTAAGGGATTAGAACGGTCATCCTTTTTAGGAACAGGGTGAATGTAGGCAAACTTCCAGCATGAAGGAAAGGTAGATGTTGATAGACAGAGCTGATAGAAATTGACTAGGTAAGATGCAAACACGGAGGCACAGTTTCGGAGGAACAATAGGAGGGACCCCATCAGGTCGATAAGCCTTCCGAGGGTTTAGGCCAGTGAGGGCATGGAAAACATCTGCGAAGGATTTTAATGGGTAGTATGAAGTAGTCAGACGGTAGAGGAGAGGGAGGGACAATCCCTCATTCATCAAAGGTAGAGTTTTTAGCAAAGGTTTGAGCGAAGGGTTCAGCTTTAGAAATAGATGAGATGGCAGTGGTGTCATCTTGTTGAAATAAAGGAGGAAAAGATGAAGAAGCAAAGTCATTCGAGATGTTTTTGGCTAGGTACCAGAAATCACGAGGGGAGTTAGATCTTGAAAGATTTTGACACTTTCTATTAATGAAATAGTTTATGGCTAGTTGGAGAACAGACCTGGCATGACTCCGGGCAGAAATATAAAACGCAACAAATTCATGTGATGGAAGGCTCAAGTACCCTTTGTGGGCCACCTTTCTACCATGCATATGTAGCACGAGAACAGATTGTGTTAAACCAAGGGTTGGAAGATTTAGGTAGAGAATGAGTGAGGAATGTATGCCTCAGTGCCAGACACTATTACCTCTATTATGCGCTCGGCACACAGAGACGGGTCTCCGACACGAATGCGGTAGTCATTCCAAGGAAAATCAGCATAATAACAGCATAAACAGGAGGATTAGAGATGAGGAAAAGGTAAAAAATCTTGGGCGTATCTCCAAGGTCAGGATAACGAGTAGGGTGTTGGACTAGTTGCTCTACCGCAGGTCGTGGAGGATAACAAAGTTAAAGGCTAGTTCACCAGGATGATCAGCGAAGGGAGAGGAAAGCCAAAGATGGTGGTGAACATTGAAGTCTCCAAGAATGGAGATCTCCACAAAAGGGAAGAGAGTCACAATGTGCTTCACTTTGGAAGTTAAGTAGTTAAACACTATTCCAGAAAAGATAAACACACACACACACACACACACACACACACACACACACACACACACACACACACACACACCAAGTCCCGTGTTGACTGAGCTGGTTACTTATGCACACAAACACGGTCTTCCTTCTTGTCACCCAGCCTTCCTTGTCCAGTGGGAGGACGTGGCGTTAAATCTCACCGTGTAAGACATTATCATTCTGCCTCTTTCAATAAAACATGAAGCTAAAGATAACCGAAGCCTAGAAGGTGGGCGTTGTATATTTCACTTGAGCTTTTCTCCTCTTCTCCTCGACCTATTCTATCCTATTATCCTATTTAGTACGTTCTTCAGTAGATACTCTCGTTTTCTGGTATTTGTTCTCCCTTTTGTATTCTGCTCTTCTAGCATCTCTTCCTCTTTCTTCCTTCCTCCCTCTGTAATAATAACTAGTTCAATTGATACCTTCGTCTTCCGGCATTTGTTCTTTCCTTGTATTCTTTCTGCTCTTGTAGTATCTCTCCCACTTTCTTCTCTCCTCCCTCCGTCTCATCCGCATCATCCATCATCATCCTTATTGCCAATTACCGATCGGTCACTCAAGAACATTCTTCCCCCTTTCATTCCTCGATCATCCACTTTCTATTGGTTAATTTACAGGACTGTCTGGTCTAAGTTTCTCCTTGCGTTTTTTTTTCTTTTAATTATAACTTTTTTGTACTTCAATTACGTCTTATATGGAACATATGAGAGCGAGTTTTCTTATCAGTATTGCCTGCCTGCTTCGTTTTCTTTCTTCAAGCTGCCATATTAATTTCTAGATTTGCTCTCATCTTCTTTTCGGTGTGTCCTGTTTCTGCTTTGTTTGTCCTTGCGGCTCTGCTGGTTAAGTTACAGGATGTTCAGCTCGTGGTCGAAAGGCTGCTACTTCGATCATGGTTCTTGGTGGAATAGATACTACTTTTCTCGTTAACCAAACTGGCGCTCTTATTCCACAGTGGAGGGTGACCCAAAAGTCTGCACATACTACTGTTTTTTTATTGGTTTGCAAATTGAATATGTTTGTCAAAATAACAAATTCATTTCGCAATAATTCAGGCAGATATTATTAAATAGAGCTTAATGAAAACGATACATTTTCCCTGTGTCAAGACTTTTGGGTCACCCTGTACTTTGGTTAGAAACACATCAGATCTTGTACATACACTCTGTAACGGCACCTTGTCAGCTTCCCGCTAGTGTTGATGCCACCAGCTCGGGAAACAAAACACACAACTAACACCCAGTATTCATTCAGTGAGGGAAGGCAAAGGAGGAGTGGGCGTAAAAAGACTGCATATCTTACCATTCCACCGCCATGAATATAAACCTCCTAGGACAAAATTGTATCAGATTTTTAATATCGTCATTTCTGTACATATCTATCCACCACAACCCACTCCACCCTAATCCCTGCCTCCGAATGGTGAAACTTTGAATAGACACACACTTGTCAATGGTAATTACACTAATGAATTATACGAGAGGAAAAAAATTATGCCTTTATCCTGGCGGTCACTTCATCTCACTAATCGTTAACTTGACACAGGAGGAGGAGGAGGAGGAGGAGGAGGAGGAGGAGGAGGAGGAAGACGCTAGGTTTTGAATATTCACTTAAGCCTACATTATTTTTCTCTCTTTGTTCTTTCCTTTCCTCTAATCTCCTCCTGAAACCTTAACTACCTTCCTCTTTTTCTTCATTAACACGCGTCGATACAATTTTCCTTCTTCCTTTCCGCACCTTCCTTTTTTCACACAATCCTCCCCCGATTTGTTCCCTCCTCGCTTTTTTTGCTACTGATTTCCTCTCCTTCTCTTCACTCCCTAATTGATGAGTTTTCAGAGCGTCTTCTTTCTCTTTTCCTGGATGCATCTCTCCTTTCCTTTTTCTTTGTGTCCCTTCTTTCTTTCTTTCCCATATTTTTCTGCGATATTCCTTTTTTTTTCCACGTTTTTTTTTTTTTCTTCGGTTCCGTGTATTTTTGTTAGCTTCCATTTGTTCCACATGTATTGATATATCCAATCTTTTTGAACGTACTCTCTCTTAATTTTCAATGTTGCTTCTTGTCTATCTGTCTATACCAGTGGTTATCTGCCTGAACAGTTCTCTCTCTCTCTCTCTCTCTCTCTCTCTCTCTCTCTCTCTCTCTCTCTCTCTCTCTCTCTCTCTCTCTCTCTCTCTCTCATCACCCGTCTTACAGCACACTTGTATTTCCTTCAACAGTCTGCATTATCATAAGAGGCCTGAGAGATAGGATTACATAACCATCCTCCTCACATCCTGCCTACTCAATTTTCCCGGCGGTAACGTGAACGATACTGACGCTGCAGTCTAAAAAGTGCCAGAGAGAGAGAGAGAGAGAGAGAGAGAGAGAGAGAGAGAGAGAGAGAGAGAGAGAGAGAGAGAGAGAGAGAGAGAGGTGGGGAGGAGAAAACGAGGTTGGCTGGTTTTTGAGCAGTTCGGTAAACACACACACACACACACACACACACACACAGAGTCATTCTCTCTCTCTCTCTCTCTCTCTCTCTCTCTCTCTCTCTCTCTCTCTCTCTCTCTCTCTCTCTCTCTCTCTCTCTCTCTCACTGGGCAAAGAATACACAATTTAAATATCGAAAAAATAAATAAACAAACAACACGGGACCTGAAGCCGGACTGTCACTGTACAAATGTGGTGATGGTAATAACTAATTAAAAAAAATAAACAGCGGATTCAAAACACAGGGGTATTTCTTATTTACGTTCTGGATAAACGATCTAGGTCACTGTTCTACTTAAAAGCACAGTGGCCAATACCTTTGAAGAGTGGGATCTGTCCTTGAGTGGGATCTGTCCTCATTCCATTAATTCTGTGATGAAAATGGAATCACATGCTCGACTGCCTTTGTCTTTCGTTGGATTAACAAGTTGCCTACCCGAAGACGTGACGATTTGAACTCACTCGTCTTGCTATTCATTGCTGCGTGATTTTCGCCAAGTGAACGTATCAAGGCATCACCTAATGCGTTTTTTTTTTTTTTTTTCATACAGAATTAGAGGAAGCGAAACGGCGCACCAAAGACAGGCAGGAAGAAAAAGTAAAGACTCTCTCTCTCTCTCTCTCTCTTGATAAGCGCCCGCTGTCAGAATTCAGAGACAAAGTGTAAAATATGACGAAGTATGAAAACAATGCGTCATGCGTCGACAAGGGGATTAATGTTCAACTCGAGGGAAGAGCAAAAGAAAAATCAAAGCAAAATGCATCACAATCAGCACCATTAGTCGTAGAAAAACAAGTCATCGATCAAAAGGAAAGAGACATAAAACCCAAGTCTCGGCTCAAGCAGAAACATTGCAATACCAATAGGAAAGGATGTTTTTTCACTATGTAGTAAGAAAATACATAGGTGGTTCATATTTACGTATTGTGTGGGATGGTGACTGCGATTATGGAAAGGCATGATTCTTACAATAATTCAATCAGCTGTTTCTCCTTGGGCCCCTCATGAAAAGAAGGAAAATTCTTCATAATGATTATAACAACAAAGGTAATATAAATGTAACAACAGGTAGAGAAAAGGTCAATTAACATAATTCAGTGATTAGGATGCTAATAACAGTAGCAGTAGTAGTAGTAGTAGTAGTAGTAGTAGTAGTAATAGTTGTAGTAGTATTAAATAATAATAATAATAATAATAATAATAATAATAATAATAATAATAATAATAATAATAATAATAATAATAACAATAATAATAATAATAATAATAATAATAATAATAATAATGATAATAATAATAATAATAATAATACCAATAGCACCGCACATATTCCATGTCATTTCCCAAGGTACAGGCCTTAATACGATCACCACTAATGAGAGTTCCGCGCCGTACCCGGAAAAATCTACACCAAAACACCACCAAGTTAAAGACGACCTGGCCTTTATTTTCAACATGTTCACGCGAAAGGACGAAAGGAGGATCTGCCATTCCAACCAACGCATGATATTTGATTTATTTTTCACATATTTACATGATGCTGCCAGGAAATGCGTGCAGTAATCACTAATGCTAGAAAAGTTCCTGAATCCGTGAGCTAACGCCGCTGATAGCTTGGTAATATATGCGGGTGATCAAACAGGAGTCAGTCGGTGTCTTTAGCTGTTTTAGTTCACTGGCTTTACTTTTATTTTCATGCGCCATGTGATGAAAAAGGAAAATAATATAAGAAACATCTGAGTGAAAAAAAAAAAAAAAAAAAAAAAAATATATATATAATATATATATATATATATATATATATATATATATATATATATATATATATATATATATATATATATATATATATATATATATATATATATATATATATATATATATATATATATATATATATATAATAAACATGATTTTCTTTGCGAATTCATTTGAAAACTGTTATAATACATGTCGAAGAATATTTTTTTTTTTTATTTCATGCGACTTTGTTTTCCTGCGTTGGTAGATATTTATATACACAACTTCCACATGTATTTACAAATCATCGTTTATTTACAATACTATAATCACGAAAGGGAAGGCGAGCGTTATTAACCGTGATAGTAAATCTCTAAAATTACTTATTCAATCCCGACAGTCTCATATTTTTGAATGGCCGTTACATCCTTAATTACTATTGGGACACGCCTCTGTATGGACCATTGACTCTATAGGGGGCTGCTCTGAATGTCAATGAAATGAAGGTGCGAGACACACACACACACACACACACACACACACACACACACACACTCATTCACACTCTCTCTCTCTCTCTCTCTCTCTCTCTCTCTCTCTCTCTCTCTCTCTCTCTCTCTCTCTCTCTCTCTCTCTCTCTCTCTAAGTGGTAAAGGTTCAGAGTATCTCCTGCAACAAGCACAATATCTTCGCTGTATTGAGATTAAAGACTCAATGATGACAACTTAAAAAAAAGAAAGAAAAAAACTGAAAGACCTCATGACAGGAGAGATTGCAGTGGTTATGTGTGTGTGTGTGTGTGTGTGTGTGTGTGTGTGTGTGTTTCTGGGTGCCCGAACACTATATCTCTCACGAACTAGACTCCTTACTCACAGAACTTAAAGGTCTCTGAAGGATGTGAGTTGACAGTAAAGGAATTCCTGTTAGTATGACCTCACGTTTTCAGTGCGGAGTCCTTTCTTATAGTAGTAGTGGTGGGTGGTGGTGGTGGTGGTGGTGGTGCATAAACTGCCCCTCACACCTTCCCTCTTGCTCTGTTTGTACGTGGTCCTTCTGGTAATTTATCAAAGTGGTAAATCTTCCTCCTCCCCTGCCCTGTTATCCTTCCTTCCTCCTCCTCCTCCTCCTCCTCTTCCTCAGACCCTGAAGGCATCTTGAGATTGGATCGTGAAGAGCAAACACTTGGACCATCGGACTCCGCAGGTGGTGGTGGTGGTGGTAGTGGTGGTAGTGGTGGTGGTGATGGTGGTGGTGGTGATGGTGGTGGTGGTGACTGCGGTGATATTAAAGTGACACTGATAAGGACATTCATAATTAAACGAATTAGTGCGGAATCTTTTGGATTGGTGTGTGTGTGTGTGTGTGTGTGTGTGTGTGTGTGTGTGTGTGTGTGTGTGTATGTGTAAACCTAAGGATATGAAGATGCACTTGATACACAATGATCCTTCTGTCCTCAGGGTAAAATATAAACAAACTATAATATTATAATGAAAAAGCAGACGAAATTGACAGTGAAGAGAGAGAGAGAGAGAGAGAGAGAGAGAGAGAGAGAGAGAGAGAGAGAGAGAGAGAGAGAGAGAGAGAGAGAGAGAGAGAGACTACAGATTAAGGTGTTTCCAATGAGAGCATGAACTGATTTCCTGCATCCTGAACGAAGAAGAAAATGGGATACAGTATGGAAGACGGAAGAGGAACATTACAAAAAAGAATGCATGTAAATAAAAGGTAAGTTTAAAGGGAATGTTCAATGACCTTCCAAAAATTACAAACGTTAAATAATAGATGTAAAGAGATGGAAAGAGAATAGAATGATGTAAAGAGAAAATGAGCTGGCTTGTGAAAAGAAAATAGACAGTGGTGCTCAGATTCTCTCTCTCTCTCTCTCTCTCTCTCTCTCTCTCTCTCTCTCTCTCTCTCTCTCTCTCTCTCTCTCTCTCTCTCTCTTTCTGAAACAATCCAGTCCTTAGAGAAACACAAAAGAGCTGATGGAAAGCAAGCATTGACAAAACTGAAGTAAGGCAAGACAGAAGGAAAAGCCATCTAGTGTGAAATACGAACACTGGGGACATAAAACTGGAGGGACAACACGCGCGTCACACTGGTTCATGGAAGGGAACTGAGATGAGTGGTGAAAATTGCCGCTGGAACTGATGGTGAATGAAGACAAAGTTATGGCATGATGGGGTGAATGCAAGAACGAGTGAGCGATGAATGGTGCAAGTGGGAGCGAGACAATTGAGGGACGATACGGGAGCCAGGTGACGGATGGTGCGCGAGGAACACAGTGGCACGGGATGGTAAAGGAGTGGACGTGGAGGAGCGTGTGGGAACAGTAAGTGAGGCAGAGGATAGTGTCCAGCCGCAGGTTAAGTGACGGTCACTGGGAAATATTACCCGAAAGACGTGGGTGATACAACGCACAAAATAAATAAGTAAACAGATAAATAAATGAATAAATAAATAAACCTATAAATAAATAAAAGATAAATAAGTAAACAAATAAGTAGATAAAAGAAAATAAGATAAATACAAATATTCCATTAACGCTGTTGTATCGTCAGTTTTAAGGAGTTTTTTCCCTCCCTTTTTTTCTTTTCAATTTCATTTTCTCGTTTTTCTTTCAATGATTTTTTTTTTAAAGTATACTGGACAAGACTATTTTCTTTGGATTTGATGCCTCTTTTAAACTTCTCTACTTTCTGATCCTTCCTCTCACCTTCCCTGCAAAATTTTCTTCTTCCTCTTCTCTCTTTTTGCAGATTCGCTCTACATTTCCTTTTTTAATTCTATCAATTCTCCAACATGATACACACACACACACACACACACACATATATATATATATATATATAATATATATATATATATATATATATATATATATATATATATATATATATATATATATATATATATATATATATATATATATATATATATATATAATTTATATACATTGCAACAGAGAAAAATAATTAAATTTTGCGTATTTGATTACATACACTGCAAGACTGGCCTGAAATGCTATTTGTCTTACTTCAAAAAAATTTTTCCTCTACAATTAATTAATATGAAATTCGTTTTACTACAAGTGACAGTACGGCTTGTGATTCAATTACTGCATATTTAATTAAGAGCTCGTTCTAATTAGATCACGCTGCCGAAAAAAATAAATAAATAACACTGAGTACATATATACTAAATGACGAACTTTTGAAAAATATGGTTGTCTTTTTATGAAATGTCCTCCGCTCCTTAATACCAAACAGTTAGTTACGTAGATCGTTAAAACAACAGCAGTATTGACTTCTTCCTCGGTACCCTTCGTGTCCAGGATAGTGAAATACAATTAAGTACACTTATAATTGCACCGAGATAAACAGGCAAACGAGACCCCTGTTCGTTCCAGACTTTAGAGAGAATAGCTAATTGATACGCTTATAATGTTCTTGCTGTGGAAAACTTACTAGCCATGACAAAGCAAGTCGCCCCTTCTGACCTTCATCTCCACACATTATTTACTGAAATGTGCAATTATAAATACTCACTGGTCTGCAGATGTCACCTCCTCCGGAATATGAAATATCGCTGTTATTCTATAAAGAGAAGTATATTTAACATTTAGTACTCTGAATTATTCCTCGACTTTAAATATGACTGCATTCATTTCAAGTAATTATACGTGTATGTAAACAAAATGATAATCACTTACACTGTTGATGTGTTGTTGACATAACGCAACTGTAAATGGTAAACACTTTCCCTATTGGTCAGAGGTGCGGTCGTTTACTCTTTGACATTCTGACGATATAAAACCATCGAAATGTTATATATATATATATATATATATATATATATATATATATATATATATATATATATATATATATATATATATATATATATATATATATATATATATATATATATAATGTGTTACTCCGTGCTGCGCTGTAAGTTTCATTGTACAGTACATTGTCTTCCCTCATATATTTTTCATTTATTCTAATTACAATCAAACACCCCCAGGATTAAGTTCCAAGGAGGCTTCTATGAGCGGGGAGGTAAAAGTGCCATTATTCCTATCATAATCAGACTTTCAACGCTGGAAAAATATCATGACTACGCACAAAGTTTAGAGCATAAAACTTTCACTGGAAATTAAACGTGTGAAAGAAAAAAAAGGTAGAGTACATGAAAGGTAACGATATCCATTTAGCTAGGAATAAAAATATGCATATATATTAATGAAAACGAGTATTCAGTTACGCAAAAAGGCAACAATAAACTCGGACGAAGCACAAAACTGTAATTGAAAACATTAATTAAAACATAGAAAAAAAAAACAATAGAAATAGTATAAATAAATAAATAAACAGATTTCGAGGTGAAGAATAAAAAAAAGGACGCAAGGTTTTAAAGCGGGTAGTATTCATTCATTCGAACGTGAGCGAGAGATGAGGGAAGAGAAGGAGAAGGAATACAAAGATGATAAGAGTTTTAAAGAAGAGAAAGTTTAGTCTTGAGCAATTAAACTCCATATAATAAAAAAGTGAAGTCATTTTCATTACTATATATTTTTCTTAGCAAACTGGATATAATTCGCTTTCAGGTGCTGCTATATTTTTTCTTTCTTCCTTTTCAGAGGTGGTTTGATGCATTCAGCTTTGAGCATAGTCACGATATTTTAAAGTCTGATTACCACGGGAATAATGGTACTTTTATCCCGCCGCTCCCGGAAGGCTCTAGGGAAGCTAATCCTGGAAGGGCGTTATTGTTTTCTGTGTGTGTGTGGGTGTGACAGAAACTACATATTCCTGCGATGCTTGTGTGTTCGTATTCTCTCTCTCTCTCTCTCTCTCTCTCTCTCTCTCTCTCTCTCTCTCTCTCTCTCTCTCTCTCTCTCTCTCTCTCAGGTATGAAGGAATCTCAGAAAGTATATGTTCCTCCCTCCACAGCACACACACACACACACACACACACACACACACACACACACACACACACACACACACACACGTGCAACATTATCCTGCAGTCCAGTAATCTGCGTCATGCTGCTAGGTTTATATCAGACTGAGTACACGTTAATTTGGGTCGGGAAATGTATAACTAGGAAATGGACGTGTGAGTATACTGGTGCCTTGCTGCAATGGAAGGAAAGGAGAATAAGTGACAGTCAAGTCGTGATGTGGTTAGTTAAGGAAAGCTCTCAAGTTAATTCCAATTTAGAAAGAATAACGATCATGACTCACTGCAAAACTGCACAACTCTATCTCACGCCCCCTCTCCCTTTCCCTTCCCATCACTCCCCAACAGCCATTCCTTTTTCTGCCACCAAAAGTTACCCAACACATGACTCCACATGCTGTCCACCCCACGCTATATTTTCACAACAAAAGCCACCTCTGCCCCACGTTTCACACTCTCTCCCCTCTCTGCGCCACCTCCTCCACCCAGCCAGGACAGGTCTCTCCTCCCCAGCTCTCCCTTTCTCTTCTCCTGCCGACATCAAATACCAGGAAAATCCTTAAGTGTTATATTCATGTAACTCACTCACCTATTCATTAGAAAATGAACACTTTTCCTTCTCTTCCTTTTCCGCCGCCACCGATGTTCCTCCCGCCACAATAACCTCCTCCCCTTCTTCTCCTCCTCTCATTCAGTCCGAACATCAGACAAATAATAAGAGCGCAAGCATAATAATTACTGTTCGATGCATGTGCGCTGTGTTTCCTTCTTTCTTTTTCCCATTCCCTCCCTCCCTCGTCGGCAGCAGCGCGCGTGACCCGCTAACATATTCCGTCCCTTCATTATGCGTCAACTGCCGCGTGTTTGGCAAGACTTAATTACGGGTGGTGTTATTGAGGAAACTCATCCGGAGCAATGATGCAAATTTACCTCCCTTGATGCGACATGTTTGCGTTGTTTGCCATCTAACTTTTCTGAACTTTGAATGCATTTCCCTATTTTTTCATCTTCCACAAAGACTCTACTAAGATTAATTAGTAATTCCTGAATACCATGCAACGTCAAAACAGCTCGAAAGCTGGTGAGTATAGGGAGTCCAGAAAATACTCTCCTTTTCCTGGAGCGGGACGTGAATACCGTGAAGGAGGCTCGGCTCTCACTCACGCGCCGCACTTCAGTTACTTTCCGCCTTTAATTTATTCTGATATGAAGTGAGTAGCACAAAGGTGGCCACGACTTGAGGTAAACAGTCATTCTCTCTCTCTCTCTCTCTCTCTCTCTCTCTCTCTCTCTCTCTCTCTCTCTCTCTCTCTCTCTCTCTCTCTCTCTCTCTCTCTCTCTCTCTCTCTCTCTCCAACACAATCCACTCCCACTCCGACCACCACTACCACCACCACCACCACCACCACCACCCACCACCACCACCACCACCACCGGCATCACCACCACCACCAGGCCACCTTACCACTGGAACGTATCGCCTCGGCAGCAGCACACGAGCGCTTGGCTTCCTTGCATTACCCTCCTTCAGTACCACTCCTCCTCTTCCTCCTCCCTCTCACCTCCCCTTGCCACTCTCCCACCTGCGCTAAAGTAGTAAGGCTGCCATTAACAGAGACCTCACAAGCCAGCATCATTATGGAAGGAGGAGGATGGAACGGGATGGAGAGAGGGGGATGGTGGGAGGTGGAAAGGGAGAGGAGGAGTCAGGAATCACCGCGGGGGCTGTTATCTACCACCCGTGAAGAGAAAGTCACGTGAATCAAGGAAGCTCCTCTCAGCGCTGCGCTCGCCCCAAGGATGCCTGTGCCTGGAGGGAGACCTGCTTTTCTGATGGGGATGTACGCGTGGCACGGGGAATAGAGGCACGGTACGGCATGGCGCAGTACAAGCACATGCAACACTTCACAACACAAGAAAATGCAATATTCGTATAGCACACCGAAGCACAGCACAATACAGCAAGGCAAGACACAGCACAGCCAGGCACAGCAAGGGATAATATAAGCAGGACAGAGTGAATTATACGGTTTAATGCTGACGCAGTTCTCTCTGTTGCTACGGAGAGAGATGTTTCCGTAGTTCCTTCCTTCCCTTAATCCCGCCTTTCTTCCTCCCTTCCTTCCTCTTTCTGTTTCCCTCCCTCTCATGGCGTACGGAAACACATGAAAGGGACACTTAATGACAAGGGAGATACAATGATGATAACAACAAGGATATCGGAATAATAATATTAAGTATTGGATCACTCTCTCTCTCTCTGCAGTTATCATTACTCCACTTTTTCCTTTCCATCTTCCTTCCTTTCTTTCTTCTTTTCATCCTTCTTTTTATTTTGGTATCCTCCATCTCTTCACTTTGTGTTTTCGTTTTCCCTCATTAGTAATTCTCTCTCTCTCTCTCTCTCTCTCTCTCTCTCTCTCTCTCTCTCTCTCTCTCTCTCTCTCTCTCTCTCTCTCTCTCTCTCTCTCTCTCTCTCTCTCTTCAGGCGGTTCCAAAATAGCCACTCAGGAAGAACTAAGGGCGGGAAGGCAGTGAGCTCTGTCAGTGAGGAGTTGCAGGGATAAAGAACAGTTGGGAGCGATGGAAGGAGGGAAAAAAGAGGAGAAAGTGAGAAAAACGATGTAAAGATAAGTTGTTCGTGAGAAAAAAATGGAGAGAGATTCGCGGGAGGTGGGAAGGAAAGGCAGGATATATCTGAATAAGAGAAAACTGATGAATGGAGAAAGAAAGAGGGAAATAAGGGAAATGGAAGATGAAGGAGAGAATAAATGGGAGAGAAAGCGAAGTAATACTATTTTTATTTGCACGTGAATACGAAGAATGAGTATGAAAAATTTTCCTGCTTTATTCATTTGAGGTTTTGTTCCTTTATTTATATATCTACTTATTCAACTATTTATTTATTCATGTATCTATCTATGCATTCACATCTGTATTTACATTCGCGCGTTCACTTATTTCACCATTTCTTTTCATATAAAGTAACTTACAAGGATGGTGGACAAGAGGCTTTTTCTTTACATTAAATATAATGATGCAAAGCAGGTAGAAGGCTATTAATATTAATTCTCTCTCTCTCTCTCTCTCTCTCTCTCTCTCTCTCTCTCTCTCTCTCTCTCTCTCTCTCTCTCTCTCTCTCTCTCTCTCTCTCTCTCTGTGTCTCTCTCTTTCTCTCTCTCTCTTTACCCTAAGCGTCTCTTCTCTGCATCAATTTTGCATTACTAAATTCGATGCTAAGACCCTCAATGCCTCCTACTGTAACTGCTGACAGTGCATCTCAATTCCCTCCCTGCCTTGCACTGAGCATATTTACAAGCTGTTTCTGGTCGTCTTACGCAGCTTAGAGGGAACGCTCTCCGGAATGCTCTCCGAATTTGCTCCGGAATGGAAATACGTCAAGGGTTGCATTACTGTAAACATATAATGGGATGTCCGCTTACGTAGTTTTTACGTATTCTGAATAAGACGAGGATGTTATTCAGGTTATTTAAGCCGATTAGCGCAATATGTATCTCGAGAATTTTACGAGAAGACGATCTGTAATGAAGGTTGCTGTTAATATTAATTTAAACGACGAGGCACTGTAAGGATACGTTGACTTTATTCGGTGAGGAGAATAGACGCCATTAAATTAAAGTGTTTAGTTATGTGCGAGGATTAAACTGAGCTCTGGAGGTGCTGAGGGCTTCCCTCTTCTTCTCATTCAGACATGCTTACATCAAGAAGTAGGATTTCCAAGGCAGCTCAAGAGGAAGGGGACATTTTCTCCTGAGAGCCGTGTGATGAACAAGAGAGAGAGAGAGAGAGAGAGAGAGAGAGAGAGAGAGAGAGAGAGAGAGAGAGAGAGAGAGAGAGAGGAGAGAGAGAGAGAGAGAGAGAGAAATTTCCTTTGATCCCTAGCACTGCACCAACCAATCCAAGTTGCATCTGACAAAGGCACGGTGTAGTGTTTCCCGAAGACTCATCCATACGTCTCTCGTGTCTCACAAACTCAGTGCCGTGCAAAAGTTCTCGTCAGAACTTCCCAGCACTCCAAAACGAACACTATGAAATGAGGTTACTTCTAACATGAATGACGCGCAGGCAAACTTGACGCTTGTGGAGAATGAAGTGATGTTGAAATATTGCTAGCACAACTGAGAGAGAGAGAGAGAGAGAGAGAGAGAGAGAGAGAGAGAGAGAGAGAGAGAGAGAGAGAGAGAGAGAGAGAGAGAGAGAGAGAGAGATCACACGGTAAGATTCAGCCTGCAAATGAACTGGGAATGCTCAGGTCATGTTAGGCGCTGAGTATTGCTACTAAAGGCGAAAACTGGACAGTGAGGAGGACACAATGGCAATCCACAGAAGACCGTCGCAGGGAAGGTTGACAAAGGCAGAGACAAAATATTAGAAAATACACTCAAGGGAATTGGAAGGGAGGAGGAACAGAGATGAACGGTGCAAATTGTGAGAAGCGTCTGTCTGTCCAGCAGTGGATGAAACAATGGCTGCCTATGATAATGGTGATTGCAGTGTGTGTGTGTGTGTGTGTGTGTGTGTGTGTGTGTGTGTGTGTGTGTGTGTGTGTGTGTGTGTGTGTGTGTGTGTGTGTGTGTGTGTGTGTGTGTGTGTGTGTGTGTGTGTGTGTGTGTGTGTGTGTGTGTGTGTGTATGTGCGTTTCGTCTCAACTTGTATCATTGATCCAAAATGTATTTTTAAGCTCAAGCAAGAACTAGAATTCTTGTGAACTCTTCTCACTTGTCTGTCAAAAGATGATCTAGCCAACGTAAAAATACCAGTATCCAGTGAATGCTCATCGCACTCACAGATCAAGCCATAGGAAACATGCATCCAGTCAGCCAGATCCCAATCCATGCTGGTCATTCTAAAGCTGTAAGAAATAGCTAACTCTGGAAGCGATAATATTTTTTGATGAGCTGTGAGCCTGACACGGTAATCCTGAATTAAAATCTTGTTTTTTTTTTTTTAAGTAGGTGGATCTCATCATATTGGCGGGAACTTTGACAGGTTATGAGGTCGATGGAATCTCTTTCATAGAAGGTTTTTAGATGAAGAGCAACGTTTTATCTTGGGTGTCAGTCGCTTCGCTTTGCTGGAGTCCTTGCGTTATAACAGTTCATTCCCTTCCTGTTATGACTTCTTGCTAAAATAAGTCGTGTCGATTGACCTTCTTATCCGGGTGTTGCGAGAATGAAGATATATTACTTCTGACGAATTCCAGACTATAATGTGAACTCACTCTCTCGCTCAAGATAACATCACGAATAACTAGGTGAGGTGCGAGTAAATCTAGTACCTCAAAGTATATATCGCCATGAGAAGTAAAAGAATATTGATGGGAAAAATATATAACAACCGAAAAAGTGTTTTTTAGTGTCTTATTTTTTTTTTTTTTTATCAAATATGGTTAGTTTTTTACCCACCATTCCTAAAAATTCAAAAGAAATATTTTACATTTATACAACAGTTAATCTTTAAGCTCGTTTGATTTCTTCAAAGCAACATGTGAATTTGATACCTCTGATGTGATCCGTTAATTCAATATTTCTAATCTTTATGAATCCTGATTAATACTTATACGATATCAATAAATGATATGTGAGCACATTCTGGTCTAATTCCGAATTGCCCCCGAAGATTATCATTAATAAATCATCAGGATATTACGACCCAGACAGCATGATGGATTATCCAGGAGTTCAATTCTCGTCCCACGCTCTTGTCATTCTGCATGTCGCAAGTCTGTATATGTATGTATGTATGTGTGTGTGTGTGTGTGTGTGTGTGTGTGTGTGTGTGTGTGTGTGTGTGTGTGTGTGTGTGTGTGTGTGTGTGTGTGTGTGTGTGTGTGTGTGTGTGTGTGTGTGTGTGTGTGTGTGTGTGTGTGTGTGGAGAGAGAGAGAGGGGAAGGTTGTGTGGGTATAATACATAATTTCTTCATGATTCATTACCAAAAGTACTTCATTAAGAAAGAAAAAAAAACACTCAACAAAATACTCTCTCTCTCTCTCTCTCTCTCTCTCTCTCTCTCTCTCTCTCTCTCTCTCTCTCTCTCTCTCTCTCTCTCTCTCTCTCTCAAACTTAAACCTACCCTAAAAACCTCCATCTTTTGACCTTTCCTGTTTTTTGCAAGGCCCATGCCTCCCCTCACTCCTTTGTGTGACAAGGACAGAGGACAGAGCAAAACGACAGGCGTGAGAGAGTTCGTACTTTTTGTGGCGTGTGTGAGGCTGAGAGAGTGAAGGTTGTGGGGAAGGCTTCAGCTGCCACTCATTGCTCAACGAGGCTTCATTTTTACTCCGTGTCTTTGTTTGGTCATGTGTGAGTCGCGCCTCTCCTGTTGGTGTTCATGTCAGCGAGTGTGAGGCGCCTGGGTGGTTTCCTTTCCTGGATTTCATTCATTTCTTTGCGAGTTCCGTCCGCCTCTCGTGCCAAATCTGTGTTCATTGAGTGATGCTTGGATTACTTCAAAGCACAGTCGTCCTGACAATTTTCTCTCTCTCTCTCTCTCTCTCTCTCTCTCTCTCTCTCTCTCTCTCTCTCTCTCTCTCTCTCTCTCTCTCTCTCTCTCTCTCTCTCTCATTAACGACAAAAATGTGACTGCGTTTCCTCCGCCTTTCGACTATAAATATATTTGTTATTTTTTAATACACCGTTTTTCCTTTACGGAGAAGAACTAATTGGCTTTTTCTGCCGGATAGAAAAACCTTCACTATTTCAGCTTCAGCGAGACACACCAGTGCAGTTCTTTTCCTTCACGAAGAGGAAGCAATGGACTCTTTTTTCTACTATTTCACAGAGGGACATAACAATCTTTTTACCCATTACGAACGGGCGCTAATTTTCTTCTTTTCTCTCCCTCTATATGGAGCGGAAATGAGATTAACTCATTTTTTAAAACACCCAGCCGCCGACAGCTATTTTCCTTTTTTTTTTTTTTTTTTCGGGAAAGCATTAAATTTGTTTTCTGCCACACGCCGTTCACAGATTTTCTTTTTACCTCAAAACAGATTTATTTTCCGGTGTCACAACAACAAACTTGCGTACTAATTGGGCGAAAAACTAAACGAGGAAGTCAACACTGCAGGGAAAAAAAGAACCACACACACACACACACACACACACACACAAAAAAAAAAAAATCTGCTAAAATTGTAACACTAAAACGTTAGCGAGAAAAAAAAAAATGAAAAAAAGTGCAAATTTGGAGTGCACCAGCAGAGCTTAATCAAGGTTAATTAAGCGCCTGACGACAGCCCTCCACGACTCGCTCCTAAACTTTTACCTGAAAATTTTGAGGGAAGAGAGTCCAGCGTATCTATTTTTTTTTTTTCACTTACACTTTTGGTGGAAAAGGAAAAAAAATAGGAAAGAATGACTGCGAGAGAGTAGTAGCACAAGCACTTTAAACTGAAATACGGGAAAAAAGTAACATACTGACCATGAAACCAAAGTAAGAGAGAAATTGTTCCAACAAAATGCCTTCGCTTACGCTCACACACACACACACACACACACACACACACACACACACACACACACACACACACACACACACACACACACACACACACACACACAAACACGTAGTTGTGAGCTCTGGACATGGAATACTGGTTAACTTTTTTTGACGAATCTTTAAAGAAAGTATTAAAAAATATCGAGAATCTTGCCACATGCTGCCAATACATAAACAATCACCACCGTTTACAAAGACGAAGGAAGCACTACACTCCTTTACAAAATTTCTGAGACAATATCATTCTATCTCATCCAAATCAAGTCAATCTAGAAGGCAGAAGGACAATTATAAGATAAGAAAATAAATTACAAATATAAATGCCGTCACCACCACTACCATCATTCGAAGGCAACAAAATTAGATCGGTGGTGAGGCGTACATCATTCAGTCCTGCATCGCCGTGCCTCCCCTCCCTCACCCAGTCTGTCTGGAGCAGCAACACGGTTTCTCAATTATATTATTTTCCTGAGAGTCAACGCCAAGCAACATCAGTGCAATGTAACGTGGGTGTCAAAGTTCTGTAAGCTCCAGACTTCCCGGGAGTTGAGAAAAGTTTGTACCTGAAAAGTTTATCCGCCAGAAAATATTTGAAAACTAGACATGTTCTCGTTATCAACAACAAGAACTGGATGTATATGTTGAAAATTTATATGAAGGACTAACTGAGGGATAAATAAAAGGACAGGTACATGGGATTACGTGTGTGGTGGAAGGTGACAGGAGTGATATGTCAGAGGTGGACACGTGTTATTGGCTAAGTGAGGCCGATGCCCGACGGCTTAGGGGTCAGATGCGTGGAGAGGCATGAAGCGCACAAGACATGTGCGGAAATAGAAAGTCAGATGTGAAACCTTACGAGGGAACCAAAAGAAAAGAAAAATTACAAAAAAAAAAAAAAAAAGAGAGGAAGAACGAGATTGACGGAATAAAGTCAGGAAAAGTACTGGAAATCATTTATAGCAAGATTTGTTATGATCAGTTTCACAGCCACCTTCACAGAACGTCTTTCGACTGAAGGGGTGGGGGAGAGAAGAAAAATACCAGCAAGAGGAATCTGTAATGCTGATTAATGAGGATAGCAAGCAAGTGACGGACATAAATCCTCGGCTTTTCGCTTAGAAGTGCAACATTTCTTCAAGAGTTTAGGGCCAGAGGGGCTGAGAGCTTTGCTGGGAGCAGGCGAGACGAGAAGACAAGAGACGGAGGGAGACGGGGCGAGTCGAGTTTAACAAGGCAGGTAATTAAAAGGCCTGTCTAATGCTACACGGCGACTATGTGAGTATTATAAGCAGAGGATCTGATATCATAAAGGAAATACAGACAGGATACAAAAGCCCGGAAAAAAAAAATTACGGCACAAGGTCTTCACTTTTCTTTTTTTTTTCTTTTTTTCCGTTGTCTTCTTTCATGGAAGGGCTTCTAAAGTTTTAACAGTCTGTCCATCCACCTTCCATCCTCTATGCATGAGGGTGCGTACTCGTACTATAAGTTGCAAAAGATCTCACACTCCAATTTATCTATGTATAAGCAAAACTTGCGTGACACGATCCCAGTGAGTCCAAAGTGACGCCAGGAGAAACCGCCAAGCTGAGAACGCGGGTATCGCTGAGGCGATACAGGATCACGTGAAAAAACGGAAGGGAGAAAAGCAAAGAGGAAATTAGTGCGTGACTGGTACTTAATGGAAGAAAGTAGAGAAGAGTGCTCCATAGGAAGGGAATTTAAAAGGAGCAGTTCATGAAGGAAAGTGTAAAGAAAATACAAAGTGAAAGAACAGCACTGCGAGACAACAAACTACATTAGAAGAGACTGACAAGGTTAAATGTATCACACTTAACCCACACTATCATTACAGCTTATAACCCACTAAAGAGACTAAACACTGTGACCTAACACTTTCTCCAACACTATTTTAGCGCCAATGAATACGGCTAAAATACTTTCACACTTCATTTTCCTGAGTGAAGGCATCACAGGGGATCGGCACAAAGCTCCTGGCACATTGCAAGTAACGTTATTCTGCTGACTGTTCTTTCCATGTCATCAAAGAGAGGCAACAAAAAGCTGGAGCAAAGTTATCTCGCTTTACACAGGTGCAAGATGTAAAAGGGCTGAAAGCAGAATAGCACGAAAAGAGCGCTGGAGAAGAGACTCGTTTGAAAGAGTTCCTGGGATTGTCTTTGACTTTTTATGTTCGTCTTTTTACTTATATATCTGTACGATTCTCTCTCTCCCTCTTTCTTTCTGCATCTCTCTCTCTCCCAATATATTATACACGAGACTTGATAATGTTTCGCGTGTGGCTCCCCAGCAGCAAGGCGCCCTGAAGCGAGCACACCAGAAAGACACGCAAAGACTGGCGCACTAACAGATGCCCCGTGCAATAAAGATCATCCTAGGGAGCGAGTCACCCACTTCTACGACTAACTGTATTACTAATGGCACTGATTTACAATAAATTTTGACAGATGAGGGAAGCGAGGTAGAGGGAGAGGAGAGAGAGAGAGAGAGAGAGAGAGAGAGAGAGAGAGAGAGAGAGAGAGAGAGAGAGAGAGAGAGAGAGAGAGAGAGAGAGAGAGAGAGAGAGAGAGAGAGAGAGAGAGAGAGAGAGAGAGATTACAATAGTTTTTCTTATAATTTGATTTCATTGCCATTGTATTATTTCTCCCTATTTCAATTCTAAAAAAGTGTATTGTTTGTAAGATATACAGTAAAAAAGAGAGAGAGGGGAAAAGGAAAAGTGAATAAAAACTAAGCTGGTGAGCGAAAACCCTGTAACAGGAAGGAAGGAAGCGCGGAAGGGAGAGAGGACAGGAGAGGAGAGGAAAAAGCGCAGCAACACAGGAAATGCAAGCAAGAAAGAGAGGCGTGTACATTTTTTAAACTTTTGCACACACATATCAAACACAAAAGAAATCAGACTCCCAAAGAAGACAAAAGAAGAAGACAAAGCACAATTCTTTAATTCAAAATGACGAGAACGAGGTATGAGTTTAATGAACATACGAAAGTTTCAAACACAGAAATGCAAATAAAAAGTTAAGAGCCGAGGAAAAAGAGAAGGCAGAAACATTACACAAAGCATCTTTCAGCAAAGAGAATCTAGGAAGGAAAATGATAATAGAGGAAGAACATTTACAGCACTGTCTCGGTTTTCTTCTGCATGCTGTGATTAATTACTTTTACCACATATATAAGATAAATAGGAAAATACTTGGTTATATATAGGCATTACTAGGAAAATATTTTCTGGCCATATATATACACAAGAAAATAAGGTTAAAGAAGTCTGATGAACGTTTTACTTTATTTCCTCTAAGACAAAAAATAGTGTTTAAAATATGACAAGTAATAAAGAAACCAAAATTCGTATTTAACAATATATTTATGCACACACCAATTTGGAATATTTTCACCTGCTCGGAAAAAAATAAGATTAAAAGAAAGGAAAAAATTAAAAAAAGATCAGGTCAACACTTTCCTCGTTCTTTTCCTCCAGGGATGCAAGGGAAGGTGGCTGGAGGAAGGGGAGCCAGACAAAATGAAAAAAAGGGAGCAATGTGAATAATAACGCCGAGAAAAAATTAAAATTTTTATAATCCTCCCTTTAGATTGCCAGGCCCGGCGGGAGGTACGGGGAGATAGAGAGAGGGAGACGAAGAGGGAAGAAAAAAGGAGGAAGGAAACAGAAGAAAGGAAGGAAGAAGTTTTCAGACTAGTCCCTTCTTCCCAACACGATATAACTTTTTTTATTTATCTGTTTATTTTTTCCACACCACCTCCACCATCCTGTACTCGACTCATCACCATTCTTTTCCACTATCTTCTACAGCATCCTTCCACCACCACACCTTGCCAGGACAGTTGTGAAGTTGTGTGCTGCTGTCTCTAGCTGATTGCGACACGACCTTTCCCTAACCTGACCTGTTCTCAGCCCTCCTCCTCCACCTACATCTCGTCCTCTTCCTCCATTTTCCAACACTACTGCCACTAGCCCATTGTGACATGACCTCTCCCTAACCTGACCTACCCTTATCCCTGCTCTTCCTCCTCCTCCTCCTCCTCCTCCTCCTCCTCCTCCTCCTCCTCCTCCCAACACTGCTGCTTTATCCCCCAAATGGACAGGAAATAAGAGACGTAAATATGTCCTCCTCCGTGGCCACAAAACGTGAGGATGTTTAAACAGGAAGTTATTTATTTATTTATTTATTTATTTATTTTTGTGAGGGGAAGAAATGTCGTTGGTACGGAGACTTCTTTTTTTTTTCGAGAGCATAATATTATATTCAGTGTTTTTTTCTTTTTTCTTTTTCTTGTAATGTTCTTTTTTTCACTCAACCTTTACCTATATTTCTTTCAGATATTTATTAGAACATGGTGATCATAATGGTAGTAAATGCAATTGTATTGGTAGTGGTGGCGGCGGTGGTGGTTGTGCACGGATGAGGATGAAGAGGGGGAGCAGGAGGATTAGCAACAATCTAGAGACAGCAAACGTTCCATGAATATTCTAGAAGTTCTGATGGAGAGGAGGTGTGAGTTGAGCTCCTGTCACGATGATAAAATGAAAGTTGAAAGGAAGTCTATATATTATATAGATACAAGGCATTTAAGAAATAGTTAGGGAAGGTAAACAGAAAAATGAATGAATAGCTAAGGAAACATATTAATAAAAAGATTACAAAATAGCAAATAGCACAAGAGTGAACATCCAGACACCTTTCAAACACACACACACACACACAAGCTCACTCACACACTTTATATATACACGCATGCTGGATAGAGACATAGGTACACACACGAAAAAAAAAAAAATGAATACACAAAGGAGATTATTTTTTCCTTTCACCATTTCAGTGAGTGGAAATCGAGTAATATTTCACCATTCTCCTTTTTATTATCCTTTTTTTTTTTTTTGTTCTACTTGGCTTGGCTCGTCTCTCTCCGCTGGAACGGCAATCAAATGGCAACAAATCACGAAATAAGTGTTGAAACGTGTCATAAAAGAAACGAACCAAAATGACATATCACGAAAGATGGTTGCTTACGTTTCTCTCTCTCTCTCTCTCTCTCTCTCTCTCTCTCTCTCTCTCTCTCTCTCTCTCTCTCTCTCTCTCTCTCTCTCTCTCTCTCAACTTTACGCTCACTAAGGAAAACAACAAAACCACAAATACAAAGAGAGACGAACCCTACCTTTCCCCCTTGAAGGCATTACGTCCTCAACTCCCAACTTTCCTTCCTACTCGTATACTTTCCAGATAAACAACCACACAAGAATACTTATCCCCACTCAGATACTGAAGGTCTGCTAGTTGCGTTCAGAATATCTTCCTTTCTTTCTTTCTCATGTCCAAGGAGATTAGGACTTCTCCCGCGTCTTGTGTAGAAAGAAACGTAACAAAATATGACTGAGTGAAGTAGATGGTAAAGGGAAGCCGTTATCATTAGTGTTGTCGATATTTTTTTTTGTTATTATTGTTGTCCTCGACCCAGAATCAAAAAAAAAAAAAATGGAAGGAAAATAAAGCAATACAAAGAAGTAACGTCATACTTAAATGTCGACGGTCTTAGCAATCATTTCACGGAAACTGGGAAACTTGCTACAGCCATTCTTTATTTACCTCTTCCGGGAAGTTACAGGTTTTCTGAATTCCACAGAGGGCATCCTGGCACACAACGCGGTAACAAAGAATACCAACTCAAAAAAAAAAAAAAAAATAGCGTACTTACGTTTCTTGAATTTTTCTTTACGAGGTTTAACAGTCAGGGAAAAGAACCTGACTCGCATCGTCAGCCACCGTCACGCCCTCGACTCTGTGTTGGCGGACGCGAGAGACTCTTGAGGACCTGCAGAGGAGAAAAAGATTACACTGCACATTACATACATTCCCTTGCGTCTCCATTTTGCTCAGTGATAACACGGTTTCACTTTGAACAGATTCTCTCAGCTTATATTCACTAATCTCTCTCTCTCTCTCTCTCTCTCTCTCTCTCTCTCTCTCTCTCTCTCTCTCTCTCTCTCTCTCTCTCTCTCTCTCTCTCTCTCTCTCTCTCTCTCTCTCTCTCTCTCTCCTTCACTGATGTCATGTTTGTCTCGTATTCCTATGAAGCATCAGTCCAGTAAGTTTGAGTAAATAAACGACACATTTATTACTTATTCCTGTGTAGTCTAAGAACATTAGGTTAGCTTATATTCATTTGTATATTAAAAGGAGACAAGCCAAAAGCAAACATGAGAGTTTGAGAGACAAAAAATATAAAAATTGTCCACCAGTCGCCGTCATCGTAAGAGCAAACAGCAAGCATTTCACCTAATCCTCTCATATTTAGACGCAAATGCTACTTATTTTCTTCTATGTTTCCTAGAATCCTTCAGTTCCTTTTCATGCATATACTTCGCGACACGTCTCTATACTTCATCACCCTATTCACAAGTCTTCTTACCGCACGTGATTCATTTTCATGTTCGTTAATATTTCATGGATTTTGGCACAGCGGGTCTTCTGTCTCATCGTCTCTTACCTTCCCATTATCACCGCGTCACGTGTCCGAATGTCCTGTTAATGCTATTCTATACCCAATTCATGTTACTTTCACGCATTAAATAACCAGATATCAAAAACAAAAAAATACAAAAAAAAAATGTCGTGGATGAATGTCTAATATATTCAAGCTGCCATTTTTCTTCTTTTGTATTTCACATTTGTTTTTTTCTTATTTCCAGGTACATTTTACAGTCTTTTATTAGCGTGAGTTACGAGAAGGCTTCATGGAAAGAAGTCAGCAATGTTGCCACGTAAACACATTAAATCAAGCAATCGAGATTAATCATGTTGAGGTGCACGAGAAAAGAATATTTGTTCCACACGAGAGAGAGAGAGAGAGAGAGAGAGAGAGAGAGAGAGAGAGAGAGAGAGAGAGAGAGAGAGAGAGAGAGAGAGAGAGAGAGAGAGAGAGAGAGAGAGAGAGAGAGAGAGAGAGAGAGAGAGAGAGAATCAGCTCATTACTGCCGGAAGCCTTGGCAAAAACCCTCATTATTTCCCGAGCAATGCAAGCAATTCTCTCCACCTCTCTGTTTCAACAACTACGCAAACATTTCTCTTTCCTCCTCTCTCTTGCAACAACTATCACTACCCAGCGCATCCTTACAACCACACACTCGAGAAGGGAGTCAATAGCATACATATATATATGTCGGATGAAAATGAAAAAAAAACAAAAAAACATTCAAGCTTTTAACAACGAAAGCAGTAGAACTATGATACTGAAACGATACAAAATAATTAAGACATAATAAACAAGGTAAAGAAAAAAAAACACTGAACATTAACAAAACTGATCTTATCACAAAAGAAGAGAAGTCACAAATGAAGGAAGTAAAACAAAACAATATATAAACGATCATTGGGTTGGCAAAAGGCGGTGACCTGACCAGGATAAACTCCGCCCTGGCCAGGTTTACACAACCTTTCAATAACAAGGTGGAAGAGGCACCGCGTATCGGCCTCAATATCCACCAGTCTAAACAACTCGCCGTGACCTTCAAACGGCAACTGTCCACAACACAAACAACTCCAGAGGAAAACAATATAAAGGAAGTGAAAAAGGAGAAAATGGAAGGGGAGGACGAGAGGGATGGCGATGGAGAGAAAGATGGGTGTCAGAAAAAGAAGAAAGGTCTTTTCATTAAGAAATTTCCAAAATAGACACTCAGAAAATTTGCCCCCACAAAAAATAGTTTACTCTTCTCAGCCACACTGTCAATATGATAAAAAATGCTGCACTATGTCAATTTGGGTAATCTGACTGCAGTTTACGTGCTGTATATAAATACGAGAATTATATGGTGTGTGTGTGTGTGTGTGTGTGTGTGTGTGTGTGTGTGTGTGTTGATCTCCATATCTCACATTTACATGACGCCCACACAGTTTTAATTTGGAAAATAGAAAAAAAAAATACCGAAATGACATACATAAAATTTTCCAGCCAGCACTGGAACCGCGACACACGTTTACTACATAACCCAATATTCCATTTTAACATGAAACATACCTTATCATTACAACATATGCGACCTAATACCAGTTTTACCCTCTCATCATCAACCTTCTTTCTCCTTCACACTCCAACCTTCCTCCCGATTTCTCCAAAGAACCCAACTCATTTTAATCAAAGAATAACTTAATTATTATTATTATTTTTTTTCACTGCTGCTGTCGTCTGTTGTTATCACTGAGAAGAATGTGAAGATTTGCTTCATTGGTTACACAGAAAAGATAAAGAACAGGAGGTTATTTTTGCCTCTTCCAAGCTACAGAACACCTCAGCTCGAGAAATTATAGCACAAATGTAAGCGCCTAGAAAGTTGTAAGTGATTATGGGAATGAAAGACGTGTATAGCAGTGTAAGGGTTAACGGCAAAGTTCATATAATGGTCAATAATCCTGCTGTTAATCTTTCCACTCCAGAACACAAATACTTCGAATCTCTGGCATCATCCTGGGCCTCATTAGTTTCCATCCCTCTGCAGGAACATCACCTCAGCAGGGTTGAGGAGCTAAACATTTTACGCCTGAACTCTGCAGCGGACACTCTTGAGACGTGAGTTAGATTACAGGCATTGGTGTTTCGGTGCCTCACGTTGAAAGTGGAAAAGCGTGAGATGCAACCCCCTGAAGGTGAAGGAATGGTAAAGGATCTCTGAGATGGTGGTGGTGGTGGTGGTGGTGGTGGTGGTGGTGGTGGTGCTGTTGTTGTCGTTGTTGTTGTTGTTGCTGTTGTTTTACT
This sequence comes from Scylla paramamosain, assembly GCF_035594125.1. NCBI lineage: Eukaryota > Metazoa > Arthropoda > Malacostraca > Decapoda > Portunidae > Scylla > Scylla paramamosain. The sequence continues at coordinate 15,682,158 of NC_087164.1, forward strand.
TTGGTTGGGGGGACAAGATGGAAAAAGTGCGGGTGTGATTTTACAATTTTAACACACACTCTCTCTCTCTCTCTCTCTCTCTCTCTCTCTCTCTCTCTCTCTCTCTCTCTCTCTCTCTCTCTCTCTCTCTCTCTCTCTCTCTCTCTCTCTCTCTCTCTCTCTCTTCCCTTGGTGGTGTGGATGTTTGTTGTATGTGTGTGTGTGGGGGGGGAACTTACATGCCTGTCCTATCCTACCTTACTACCCTTTTTCTGGCCTACCATTTCCCACCCTTTCCTAATATACAAAACTCTACTCCTTCTAACTCCTCAGTATATCCAGCATCACCTTCCTTTCCCGCCACTCAGTCACGTCCCGACCTTGCCCTCCTTCTCTGGCCAAATCTACTGTAATCTCTTCTGACATCCAATACGGTCCTCGTCCCAAAGGAAATCTGATTAAGAAAACATCAACTGTAAATATAAAAGGAGTGCACGAGGGAAGACGAGAGCGAGGAAGGCGCCAGGGAAGGAAATATGTTGATGCTCTGCCACGGATGAGTTGACATAGAACAGCTCGTATCCAATATAGATGTGAGGCTGCCTGAGTTATCTTGTGAGAGTATTTTAGGAGGAGGAAGAAGAGGAGAATGTAACACCGACGGCCAAAAAAGAGAAAAAAACAAAACAAAACATAAACAGTAAGACAAACATCGACCTAGTGAAGTGAATGCCAAGAGTTTTTGATCAGTGAAAGAAAAATCGAAATGAACAAGAAAGAGGAAGAGAAGAGAATTAATAGAAAGAGGAGGAGGAGGAGGAGGAGGAGGAGGAGGAGGAGGAGGAGGAGGAGGAGGAGAGAGGAGGAGGAGGAGGAGGAAAGGAAAGCCAACCAGCAAACTTAATCAAGCACGACCTGTAGTTCAATTCTAATGAAGTGGAGTGCGGAGTGATGTGTTAGAGGAGAGACGGTGGAGGCAGCGGCGGCACACTGGAGGAAGCATCGGGCAGTAGCGGGATGAGCTCGGGACTAATGCTGGAAGGAAGGAGGGAGGGAAGCAAGGCCACAGAAAGTCAGTGAAATGAGGAAAACTGGAAGGAAAAGATTTCCACAGACACTCACATACAGATACACACAGATTATTGTTTATAAACGTTAACTCCATAAAATTTGAACACTTTCGATTTTTTTGGGGCTCTTGTTTTCATCTTCAGTGGATTTTTATTTTCTTGTCGTGCAGTGTAATCATAGAAGCTGATGATGGTATTGATTCTTTTCTTCAAGACATGTGAAGCGATATCAGGCTCAAATCACTAAGTGTACTTTAATAGCATCTTAAGATTTGTGTTCGCCCAGTCCTCGTTCCTCCGTATTAGCCGAATCCAAAATAAAGAAGCTATTTGTCAGCCGTATTAAAAAGAACCGTTTGCAATTAACCAGTGCGGTATCGCGGTGGAAGGCTAATCCCATTCCAACGATCCTAAGAAAAAAAAATAAATGGTTTTGGTGGTTACCATTCGTCCCCTACCTGCGCCTGAGTCCAATCCCATTTCTTTTCATCCGTGAAATGGTTCGGAATGAAAATACCAACTTGTTGAAGCGTCTGCAAAAACTTCCCTGTACTTTCCAAGACTCAATCAGCTTTCCACGAATTCTCTACCTCTCAGAGTCAGCAAACTCACACAGTAGCTGCCCAAGTGGGGTCTATCATTTTTCCTTGCCGTGGGCTGAAAGCCTTCCTATTTTATAAAAAAAAAAAAAAAAAAATCAAATTTATACACTTTTTTCACATTTACTTTGTTCGCATTCCTTCACATCACACAGTAACCACAAACACAAAGAATTATTACTCATTGACAGTACGGCCACATAAATTGTTGTTTCCCTTTCTTCCCTTATAGTAAACGGTTATATTTTCACCCACGCTGCTCTGTACTCCTTCATCCACTGCAGACAATAATTAATATCCTCTTCCCTCTCCCATGTCATATTCTCCCCACCTGCTGCCAATACTTTACAAGATTTCAGGGCGACCGTGTGCGGCAGGAAAAATCTGTGCATCAGTTCGGTCTGCCTTTGATTAAATTAGTAGGAAGAGGGGAGTCCCGGCGAGGAGATGGAGATAAAATGTGTCTGCACAGAAGGAAGGTTTGGAGGGAAACAGTGTACGGGACAGGTGGAGAGAGAGAGAGAGAGAGAGAGAGAGAGAGAGAGAGAGAGAGAGAGAGAGAGAGAGAGAGAGAGAGAGAGAGAGAGAGAGAGAGAGAGAGAGAGAGAGAGAGAGAGAGAGAGAGTTGGATAACGAAAACATGCTTTGTGTGTGTGTGTGTGTGTGTGTGTGTGTGGTGTGTGTGTGTGTGTGTGTGTGTGTGTGTGTGTGTGTGTGTGTGTGTGTGTGTGTGTGTTGGCAATATAAAATGATGATAAGACTCTCAAGGTATTCAATGAAGCCATTCAGCTGAGAAATTGCTCTCTTTTGATCCACACGCACAAATCACTTTTATAATACACGCTTCCTAGTAAAGACATTCCCCTCACTATCGTTTTGCCCATTTAACTCAAAAAAAAAAAAAAAAGAAAGAAAGAAATTAGAGGTAGAGAAAAAAAAGTCATATAAAAAAAAATCAAATGCTAAGAAATGACAGCCGGACGATGGAATATTACAGAGTCTAACACGAAACAAGCTTTTGAACACGTTAACGGTGCAGAATCACGACATTTTTACGAAAACACACACCCAAACATTGCGCAACGAAATAAAAAAAAAAATACAAAGCAAATCATGAAAATCTAACAGAACGTTTATATAAATTATACTTGTAGAGCGCAACACCATCAAATATACGAAATTAAGATGACTCATTCACCATCTACAAACCAAATACTGTAAAAAAAAAAAAAAAAAAAAAAAAAAACACGAGGCAAAGACAACTGTAACACGAGAAATACATATAACGAAATCCACAGAATATGAGAGTATAAAAAAAAAACTGAGGCCTTTGAGCGCGAAAAACAACACAACCTCCCCCTCCTCTCTGTCTTGGCGCGGAGGCCGAGGGCTAAGAATAAAGAAGAAGGACGGTGAACGCCTACGGGGCACACAGGGGAAAGGAATAAAAAAGTCTGCCATTATAGGTCAGAAAAGTAGCACTGTAAAAAAAAAAAAAACCGTGCCGAGGGAAAAAGCCAGCAACAGGATGTGAAGAAAGGGAGAATAAAAGAAAAAAAAAATAAAAGAGAATGAAGACTAGGAGAAAGAAGAGGGAAGAAGAGAAGGGGGAGAAGAGGAAAAAGTCGACCGCAGAGACCTACGGCGGATGAGATTACAGTGCGCTGAAGGGGAAAGGAGAAAAAAAAGGGGAGAGACCCTATGAAGGCAAGACTGAGAAAGTGAGAGAGGGGGAAGATGAGGTCGTAAGGGAAAGTTGGGCAGTGATGTGTGTGTGTGTGTGTGTGTGTGTGTGTGTGTGTGTGTGTGTGTGTGTGTGTGTGTGTGTGTGTGTGTGTGTGTGTGGTGTGTGTGTGTGTGTGTGTGTGTGTGTGTGTGTGCGCTCGCGCGCGCGAGCTAGGGAAGGAAAGTTTAAGGGAAAATTATTACGAGGAAAACAAGAACAACATTTCAGATAACAAATACTGAAACATAATACAAATTTAATTTATTTTTGACATATATACGCAGAATATAAACATGGGGATATCAAGCCACATCTAGTTTCTTAAAAAAAAAAAAATCTTTCTTTGTTTTATGAAGATTGTACCTGGAGCACAACCTGTTACATTTTTATGAGTTAATATGCTCCAGGTCCTGCAAACTTTAAAAGGACATTAGATTCTATGTTTCCCTCTTTTCCTCTGAAAAGTTAGTCTTTCTTTTCACTGAAAAATATCTACCAAGAAATCTAAACGAATTTACAAAGCCAGGCGTTGGAATTCACAATTTCAATTCACTGGATTCGAAACACCTTGAAATCATTATTAGGTCCTTATTTTTAATGGTGAAAAAAAAAAAAAAGGAAACTCGAGGAGACAATATATTTCGTTCACTCGTCCAGGATCGGAAACTTAAGAAAAAGCCTTGTTGAATTTTCTCCTCGGACTGAAAAGAATGCAAGTTTCGTGCAACACAATACTTTCTCGCCTGCGACACCAGGGATCAAAGGCTGCTGTTCAAGGTCGGCGTGTTACAAATTTAAGGCCAGTATTCTATATCCGCTCGTCTCGTTCTGTCATTCTCTCATTTATTTGGTTGCATTTTGAAGGTCAATGTACTCGAATTCTTTAATACAAATAAGGTTTCTGTGTTTAAGGAATTCTCGTTTATCTTCAGTAATTATGGTATTCTGTCTCCCCTCCACCCCCTTTTATTTAATGTAACTGATTGGTTATTAAAAAAAAGAAGGTATTTAGGCCTACAGCTTTGATTTATGAACTACTTAAAGAAGAGTTAATTAATTCATTTACTTAACCTATAATGACTTTCACAGACATTCATTACGTCACCCATTGTTACTTTTTATTGCAGATATAAACGAAAAGTAACAATAACACAGTAACACTAAGAAGTAAGACTTCTTCATCTGGACTTCCCAAACACGTGAATTATTTAGCATTAAGCCTTTCCAACAAACTGTGCATTTCATTAATGCGTAATACAGTTTAAGATAAAATTCTCTTCGAAATACTTTAATTTCCGTAAACATTAGCATCGGAAATTCGTTAGCGCCGAGAGCACTTGCAGTCCCGGGCAGCGAGAGCTTCAGTCCTCTAAATTATTCCCTGACTTTAAATTAAAGCGACAATTACAGTTGAAATTAGCCTCCTTAAACCTGATATTTCAAGGAACTTTCTCTGACCTGATACATATCAACGTTCGAACTCAACCTCCTATACATCAAAAAAAAAAAAAACTTTTTTCTTTCCCATCTAGGGAGCTTTCCCACAATCCTCGGGTAAGAGCCAGCGAAGACCTGCCATATCGCAGGCTGCAGCATCATCCTAATAGTCCATTACACTAAAATGTAAGGCGTTTTTTTGTTTCCTTGCTGTGCTCTTGTTTAGGGAGCACCGCTGCGGTACAAAAAGTGAAAAGACTGAAAAGGCTCTGCAACCAAAAGAAAAAGAATACATTTCAGCAATAATTTTGAAGACCTTTAGAAGTGATCCAATACTGGTCGTTGAAAAGTCAGAACTGAGGGAACGAGAAAAGAAAAAAAAAACGAACAGTGTTGCAGAGTTTTCTAGTTAGAAGGATGAAACAATACAAATACTGGCCAACTCTTGCCGTGAGAAAGTATTTAGTGTTTTCCTATTCTTTCTCGTCCTTGGTAAAAATTAAACTTTTCAACTTTGCCGGCCTTTTATGACAATGGCAAGGAGCAAAGGCACGCTATCTTATATCCATCTGAAAGTGTGTTTGTGTGTGTATGTGTGTGTGTGTGTGTGTGTGTGTGTGTGTGTGTGTGTGTGTGTGTGTGTGTGTGTGTGTGTGTGTGTGTGTGTGGGTGGGTGGGTGGGTGGGTCACTAACCTAATGCTACAGCGATGGTCCAACATTTCAGTTCTATTACAAATATTATTAGCAACATAACACACAGTTCACTCCCACATTCAGTTCTTTAGTTTCAAAAAGAATGATATGGCATATTCAAGAGCTATTCTGTTCATAATAATGAGGAATTCTAATCTGAATCCATGAATACACAAAACTCCGCTGCAAGAAAAAGTTATTTGAAAATAAAAAAGTTTCCGATGTTTCCTTTCGACATCCAACAGCGAGGCAGAATAAGTACACACGGTGAGACCTAAAAAAAAAGGCCGGGAGGATGGTCTTTAAGGAGCAAGGAAGCTAATTAGATTTTGTGTTTACTCCTTATCCCGTCCAATTAGGTTCTCTCTGAAAGGGCAAAAAAAAAAGTCTCGCTCTTATCAAACCCTCATTAGGCAGTCTGACCCTAGGCACTTACCACGCCTGTCCCTTCCCCCCATCTCTCTCTCTCTCTCTCTCTCTCTCTCTTTGCCCTCACGCCTCTTCCCCACCAGTGCTATTCATTCATTGATCACTCCCTTAGATTCCCCAACCCTCTCTCCTTCCTTGATTTTCACACTTGTTTTTATCCTTCTCTTGCTGACCTCTTCCTTTCCAGACCTCTGAGTCACTCTCCTTACGTCCCACACATCTGAAATTAACTTACATATGTCCTCCAGCAGTGGTCTATTACTATTTCTTTCATTTAGTTACATAAAAAAAAAAAATTGGGATGTCAACGCACAAGGTAAGAACTCTTATCATAAAATTGAATGATTGTGAACAGGACAAGGAAGGTACTTTACACTTCCGTAATGTTGAAACACTACAGTGAATAAGAATATCCATCATGCAAAACATTTCTAAGGAAAAAAAAATCCCTGCTGCAAAATATCATTATTTTGTGCGCGACGTAGTGAAGAGCAGTAAGGCAGAAGAAACCTTTGTGTGAACCACCCAAAGAAAAAACTCAAACACTTACAGACGATAGCTGCGAGAATGATACCATTTTGTTTCTTGTCGCCATAATACAAACAACCACCAAAGCGGTCTGACCCCCCAACCCTCCGCTAACATCAAGCGCTCCCCTCGCCGCTGGTCACACGTCGAGTCAAGCTACAATGTTGACATATCAATCTTCCTTGTTGCGGCGCACTGAGAACCAGCCACTCACTGTGTGCTGGGAAAAACATGATCTACGTATATATATTTTTTTCACTACAACAATATCACCACAGCTTATATCCCATCATTTAATCTGATCCACTTTTCTACTCACCACTCGTGTATTTTTTTTTTTTTTCTCAAAGATGCATATCTGTACTATAACGAACAGTATCAGTGAAGCCCCGCTCAGAAAACATAGTCCATATGAATAATTTCTTTCATTTTTTATTCCCATCAATATTTATCTGAGTTCCGTTAATAAATTCTAGATAAACTGCAGCATTGTTTTTAAATACGAGGATAAAGCTCGTGTAGGCTCCATCGGTCACCCAAAAAACCCCAAGAGTGCTCACGGCCGTGTTTTTGTTCTGGTTCAGTGAGATTTCATGTTCCCCAGGCCGGCAGCGCTGAGACTTTGGTGTTTATTTTGTGATGTATTGTTCCGGGAAATAACCAATCTCTACACTTAATGATAGTTCAATTAATACAGCTCTTCTCTGTCTATCTGAGCATTTGCAGCGCCAGTACTTCGGGGAATATTTTTAAAGGATGTTTGAATTAATTAACGATGTATGAAGTTAAATCCTATTGAGACCAAAGTTGCATAATTAATGGGTCTAGATTGGTTCTTCATTTATATTTTGACATTATTCTTAATAATTATTTCATTAAGATTTGCATTTCATCCGATTACTTACTATTATTTCCACCCCCTCTTCCCCAAGGGAAGTTGCTCTGAACCAAACGTGACAATTAAACGTTATTAAAGAAATCTGGGATTCTCTAAGGACGCAAAAGTTAGTGTTTCTGATAGTGTTATTTTGATTTCATGATGCTGTTCTTGAATACCAACGGAGAGAGAGAGAAGAGAGAGAGAGAGAGAGAGAGAGAGAGAGAGAGAGAGAGGAGAGAGAGAGAGAGAGAGGAGGAGAGAGAGGAGAGGAGAGAGAGAGAGAGAGAGAGGAGAGAGAGAGAGAGAGAGAGAGAGAGAGAGAGAAATATTCAGTCAAAAGACATAATTAGTGTTGAGGTAACCCGACGCTCTTCTTCCTGAAATATGTTCCCTTGAGAAAAGTGTGATTAGTTGGGAAAACAAATAGGACACGGAAGCAGGTAATTCCAGGTTTAGCAAGGTACAACAGTCAGCGCACCTGTCATGTCATATAAATATGACTCCATCTTTTCTTTTATCCTCTTATTTATGTCACTCATCTCTTTCAACCCTCGCAGACCTTTAAGATCGAGAGCCGTCCATTGGGATCTACAGACATATTTGAGAGACACCGCGATTTCTCTCTCATTTCTCTGCATTTTCCTGGCGCCTCAAAGTTTTCCGAAAAACCTATATTTGTATTTTGTCCAGTCACTAACACTGGTTTTTCGGCCTTTCCTGCCTGGAAAAGAGCTGAGTGTCCATTAGCTAAATATTTCTCATTGCATGCAATATTCAAGTCCTCCACCATGGAAACAATTCCGCTTAAATATTAATGAAGTGTGCAGTATGTGTGTTGTTATAAATGAAAATGGTATGGATTTTTTTTTTTTTCAGTTTAGAGTGTACTTAATTATAACTCCTGTTTTAAGTTTAAAGGAACCTGTAAAATGACAAAAAAATAAAAAAATAAATAAATAAAATAAAATAAAATAAACGGCAGCATCTAGAAAGTTCTTAATCTCAAGAAATTAGAGTTTCTGACCGCATGTTTACGGGAACTGCATTCTGCTTTACTATATTTACCATCACTGTGAAGCGCGTTTGATAACCCCACGATATGACAAAGTACTTCTCTCTCTCTCTCTCTCTCTCTCTCTCTCTCTCTCTCTCTCTCTCTCTCTCTCCCTCTCTCTCTCTCTCTCCTAGAAAGTGGCATTTCGGATGTACTTACAAATGTTCAATAGTTGACATTCTCATTACATTTGTTGCTTCCACGTATAAAGATTGGTGGGAACATTTTCCTGGAGAGGAATATAATACCACAGCTGATATGTCTTCGATGATATTAGAGGAGCCAATATAGTAATATTACAATTAGGCACTTTCTTTGTACTGGTCTTCATCATCGTCTTCTTCCTCATCATGTTAACGAACGTTTTCTATAAACATACGCTGACCCAACCAAAAGAGAATGATTGATAAGTTCATGGACAGTGGTACAAGAGCCATGATCAACTAAGTTATCCAGAACTCATGGATAGTCTTTAAACTTGCAAAAGAACCTTTAAAAAAAAAAAGTGATGAAAAAAAAAGTCCCTCTCTCTCCTAACCGATAAATTTACTTTCGACTGCATAAGAAATAACTACAAAATCAGCAAATTCTACCCGCTACGGTCACCTAGTAAGTTTGTATCCAAGCGTAGCCGTGCCATCAGAATTTTCCATACGTTCAAAAGCTCCTGGGATGGATGGATAGAAAAGGGTGATGTGTGCCACCCTCCCTGGTCCTGGCGTGGCATCACATCTTAGTAACAGAAGTGAGAGTTGTAGTACTTGGTAGCTTCAATTAACGGCGTAATTCGAGGCTGGAACTTCTCTCCCGCTGACAGGATAATTCCCTAATTAAGCTTCGCCTTCAGCCAATCAGCGCTTACTCCCCACACCTCAGCTGCTCCCCTACTCACTCCGTTACTCTTGTTAGTTTGTACGTGCCCTTCATATCCACCAGTCAGCGCATCCTGCATTACGTTGAAGATTGAAAATGTCCACATATTTTGAATTTTGCTTATAACATTACGTTGTCTTCTGGACGACTGTGAGCACTGAAACTTTCCCTGGGTTTCGTGGGTCGTTGCTCAGGGACAAAATGTTCTGTAAGTACATACTAATGCTTCACAACGAGACAAAAAAATAAAACGTTACAGATGGATAAAAATGTGCATCGAGAAGGAAAGTTTGAATTGAAAATAAATGTTCGCTCTACGCTCTGGTGCTTTCTATAATGGGAGCGCCGACAACAAAACTATGCTGGGAACCTTTACATATAAAAGATCACGCTGTTGTCTGCCTCACCTGGATAAACCACTAATCAGGCCAATCATCTCAGGTTCTCACTGTCAACGCTCTCACAAACTGAACCAAAGACAAGAATTCATGCACCCATTGATGAGTGACTTGTGAATGCCGACTGTCTTTTTTTACGTATCAACTCACATATACATTAGCTCATTTATATACTGATTCTCTTCATTGATTATTAATTTCTGTATCTATTTGACTAATGAAGCGCTAATGACGATAACGATAATGACTATAAGTAATAATCTAAGGTTTGTTGGTAGTCAGAGTTACTGCACGCACGCACGCACGCACGCACGCACATCATCTCAGTAATAAACACACACACACACACACACACACACACACACACACACACACACATCATCTCAGTAATAAACAGCACACCTCATGTCATAACCTCGATTCACTGACAATCTCCCAGCAGACAAAATGTACAGCTGCGTATTCAGCCACTATCACGAACACTTTCACGTGACAAAACCTCGATGAATGAGCCAATCTCCTCGCCTTATACTATTCCAAGGAACACGTGACATAATACCAAGCTTAACATTCTTTAGTCACGACACTCAGTATCCAAGGAACATTTATGAAGGTTCCCTCCTGTATTATGAATCGCCTCACGCAACGCTGTAATTATGTGCTAACTAACCACTTCCATCCTAAAAGCAGCATGACAGTACTGTAATGTGCTTGTTATGACCACTTCAGCGAGATAACGATGATACGTGTGTGTGTGTGTGTGTGTGTGTGTGTGTGTGTGTGTGTGTGTGTGTGTGTAACATATGTGGCTTTTTATACGATGTACTTGATGTTTATTAAGATAATTAGTTATAGTGGTAATACTAATACTTCTTTCGTTTTGGGTTGCAATAGGATTAAGTTTCTATATGTTTGTATACGATTTATTTTTATTATGTATGTTAAAACATGTCATTTGAGTGTTCGAGTTTTAGTTACTTAAGTTAGATAAGTTTGTATTTAAGTTTATTCTGATCATTATTATTGCATATAAGTCTTGTCAATAAACTATCTAACTAATTGTGCGGGAGGAGGAAGGAGGGTTGGTGTTGGTGGGCCTGTTGGGTACCTACAGATCCGTTATTCTGTTTACTGTTTTCCGGCGGATCTTCATACCTCTTTTGCTATATTGACTGGCGCAGCGTTGCAATTCCGTGTTACCCATTTTGTCTATTACTTGAACTCTGACAAGCAAAGGAGAGGGCATCACCACACCGGGAATTAAACTGGACTTTGGTTTTAAAACTCTTCTATGTACTTCATATATATTTTTGCGGGAAAAGCAATTAAGTTATTTTTCTACTATATATTTTTTTATCCAGTCTTCCGTACTAGTTAAAAGTGCGATATCACATCCAACTCAATATTTCCCTATCAGAGGTATTATTCGTCGATGTAAAAAACCGTCTTTCAGAACAAACTGTGCCAGATTGCGATCGAGAAAGGCGTGGCAAAAATGTGATACACCTCTTCATATCTCTCAGTGATGTGTTTTAAAAAGAGTTAAATATGTAAATTGACTAGAAACGCTGGATGCTTACAAAATTACATGTTATTTATTTATTTTTTACAGAGAGAGAGAGAGAGAGAGAGAGAGAGAGAGAGAGAGAGAGAGAGAGAGAGAGAGAGAGAGAGAGAGAGAGAGAGAGAGAGAGAGAGAGAGAGAGAGAGAGAGAGACACCAAAACCGAGACAGATAGAGACAGAGGAACAAAAATAGACAAAAGAACACAGGCACAGAATAAACACAGAAACACTAATCTTGCATTCAAATATGTAAGGAGTAGCAAGCCACCATTGTTTACCCAAATCAAGTACGGACGGGGCTTAGAAGGCAGGGCGTGGGAGGAGAGGGTCAGACCAATTGATGAAGAGGCTGGGAGGTGGCGTGTCATTGGCCATTCGTCCACGCCACGCTCAGGCAGCTGGGGGGTTCATTACTGGAATACTGGAGCTGTTGGTCACTCCTTCTGACTTTCTTTCTAGTCACGCGAACCTTTACACGGCGCGCTCTTGTTTACACCACGAGGAGGAGGAGGAGGAGGAGGAGGAGGAGGAGGAGGAGGAGAAGTCGAAGATGAAAAGATGAAAGTGAGGCAGTATATTAAATTTTTCGAAAGTTCCTCAAGGATTCTAATTAATCAAAGAAAGAAAAATAAATAAAATTGCACCTTCTATAAGGAAATGCACTTAAGATTTCATTACATACTTTTCTCTCTGATATTTAACTGATAAAACACGGAGGTCTCTTTCCTTTCCCGACTCAGAACAAGCAGGTCGGCGCGGATCGAAGGGGATGAAGGGCAAAAAGAGCGGCACCCTTCCCCCATCACTACCACCACCACCACCACCAGCAGGCAACGATCACCTTAAAACCAGACAATTACACAAGGCAGGGAAGGGGACGTGCGACAGAAATAGAACGAAAGAAAGGAGGAGAGAGAGAGAGAGAGAGAGAGAGAGAGAGAGAGAGAGAGAGAGAGAGAGAGAGAGAGAGAGAGAGAGAGAGAGAGAGAGAGAGAGAGAGAGAGAGAGAGAGAGAGAGAGAGAGAGAGACCAAGGACAAAATAGAACAATAAAAAAGAGAGAACGAGGAAACAACGAGGAAAGGCGTACATTGAACGATGACAGGAATACGGAAGATAATGTGGCTGCTGTGGCTGGAAGGAGGAAGAGAGGACGGGAAGACATCGAGCTGGGAAGTCACGGACGGGAAGATATTGTGTAATTATTTACCAGAGAGAGAGAGAGAGAGAGAGAGAGAGAGAGAGAGAGAGAGAGAGAGAGCTACGAACCTCCTTCACTGTCGCGTCTTGTTGTTCAACCGTGACGTCAACTGTAGGAAGAAGACACCGCTGAGCACCTCGCCACGGACACACACTGGCCAGATTAAGGGATAAGCACCGGCGGGATCAGGACGTCGCAGTGGCCTTGGCGGTAATCGTGCTTAGTCTGTTCCCTGCAAGTCTGCCTCTCCTGATGGTGCTTGTTGACACTCGGTGGCGCTTGCACATCATGTTCTCTACACGTGTTACTGGTCAGTGTACGAACAAGATGACATTCTCTCTCTCTCTCTCTCTCTCTCTCTGCACACATACCATACTCGACATGATGATAATATCCAACAAGTCTTTTCACGAATCCTTGACAGTTACACGGAGGAGAAGCCAAGCAGACTTTTTCCACCTTCGCCTCTGCTCCTACACTGCCACTGGAGACCTCCCAGGAGTGTCGCTCTCCAGGGAACGCCACATCTCGAGACCAATTGGCCGTGCTCACCACTTCCAATCGACCGAAACGAAGCCTTCATCCTTCCAATTAGCGCTGGCGAGTGGGGATGCTCATGGCGGAAATGATCAAGGTTATGTGGATGCCTCAACTCCCATGCAATGGTTTAAGTTCAGACCTAACAAGCAGACTTGTGAAACATTGCGACAGACGTGGTGAAGTTCTATAAACAAGCCATCCATAAGAGGTACATAGGTAAGCCATCAGATGCAGACCATCAGATTGAAGCACGAGTAGCACAGAGAGCCAGGAGTGGTATGCATAGATATTAAATGAACAATGAATCCACGCGAAAGAAAATGGTGCCAATGAAAATATTTCGGGCCTTTAGATAAAATAAACTAAATATAATACTCTGCAAACTGACTGGTTGTAATGGACTCTGTAATGAAGGTCGTTTTGCGATTATTTTAATCATCGGGCTTAGAATGTCACTTCCAAGGTTATTAGAAAAGTAGGCACGTAACTGCTTGTTTAATTGAATTTTCTGGTCTTCCACTCCAATGTTAAACTTAGTATGGTTAATATATCATGTAAAGTATTATCTAATCTCTTTTTCTATCTTAATGTCACAACCATTAAATGCATCCTTTAATATGCGACTGGTTTTATACACAGGTATTTGATATTGTTAAGAAACTAATCTTATTAATTACTGAGAAATATGTTGGTTTGTTCACCATCATCATTCATTTCCACTGTGCGAGCATTGTAGGAATGTTCTGACATAAACACCCGTGCTTTTGTTATCCCAGGAAAAATAAATATTACGTTGTAAATACAAACTGCACAGAAGCTGACGTTTTAGTTTTGCAACCTCCGGCAACATTGTTTTGTGATGCAAAGTGTTCGCAGAAAGGACTTGGAAATGCATATCCACACTTACATCACAATTATCACTTATACTGAAAAATGAATGCACACAACTATTTAATTACGAGAATCATAACAAATATCATCATCGTCACCATCAATACTACTACTTTTCTGGAAATATATAACTGAATATACATAGAAAATACATAAAAAATACAACAAAATAACGCTTGCAATAAAAAAAATTATCATGACACTTGCTTTATTTATTTTCAGCACAAAATAGACACATGTAACAAATAAACAAGTAAAAGAATGCCAAGTAAAATAATGGCGTCGGATAATCGTTGATCCGTGACAGCACAACACAGTTTGCCACTTGACGCAACTTGCACACGTAGACCTGAAGGTTATTTTTTCGTTCCCAGCGAATCGTATTTCATTCCAGCACGCTGATCCAAAAGATAGAATTCGATCACATCACAGCCTCACTGTACGTTGCGCTACATTAAACACAAACAAACTAACCGAATGTGTTCTAAAATTTTAAAAGTATCTGAAAAAGAAAAATTGGAACACTCACCTCTTCTTAAGGAAGGAGGAGGAAGGAGAGGAAAAGATGTAAAGAAGAGGGAGAAGGAAGAAGAGAAGGACAAAGAGGAGGAGAGGGAAGAGAAAATCAGAGGAGATCCTTCTCGTGCATCTTTCTCTCGGTGATAAACGCGACGGATTCCTTCTTTCCTTATTTGCAAGTTCAAACACTCCAGTTAATCTGTCAAGTTACAGGCAGGAACTCAAGTTAAATTTACGCTACAATATATCAAGTGATTGAGTTAGTATGGCAAAAAGAAATATGATTATTTTTCCTTAGAATTTGAGTGAAATCCAAACAGTAATCGAATGCAATCAAACTCTCATGTTTCCCAAAGATAAGAGCAACACGAGAGAGAGAGAGAGAGAGAGAGAGAGAGAGAGAGAGAGAGAGAGAGAGAGAGAGAGAGAGAGAGAGAGAGAGAGAGAGAGAGAGAGAGAGAGAGAGAGAGAGAGAGAGAGAGAGAGAGAGAGAGAGAGAGATTCCCGCACGTGTCAGCGCCAGTCAGTCACCGTATCATTGGCTTCAAGATTGCTTTTCTCCCTTTTTACTTCTGGAGTGTCGGAGACGAGGGCGAGGAGCAAGTGCACCGACTCTCCTGCCGCTGCCAACAGTTTGAGAAGAGAGAGAGAGAGAAAAGAAAGAAGAAAACCAGTAAATATTAGTGATGACAACCCATAGTGCTTTTTTTTAGTGAACGTAACAACATCGTCCATCTCTCTCTCTCTCTCTCTCTCTCTCTCTCTCTCTCTCTCTCTCTCTCTCTCTGTTCTTCACTCATCTCTATTATTTTCTTCTGCAAACATATCTTAGAGTGCAGCTTCTTTCCTTGCTTCCTGATTAAATCCACAGTTCATCTTACCATTATTCTCTCACTTCTATTGTTGTTGCATGAAATGTTTTAATGTTGCAGTGGCACGTGTGTGAACGTTAATGACAGATTCAGTGATTGGTTACAGGGGAAAATAGAAAAGAAAGGATGAACATGATAAATATATGGCATCGAAGAAGTTTTCCCCTTTTTATTTCCCTTCACTTGAACCAGAAGCATTTGATAGGTAGTTTACTTATTGGAAGACAGTCTTGCATCAGACAGGTAGTATGTGGATATAACTAGTGTCAGATTGAAGCCGAATTTATCATATAGTGACGCTATCCAGAGAATATTCACAAAACCAGTAAGCCTTTCATATCTTCTTTCACTATAACTCCTCCGTTTGTTGTACTTTCTTTCACCCTCAATGACAGTATACGGTTAAACATCCCACCAGTCACCCAAGCCGTCCTACGTTCCTGTCTCAGTGCTTCATGGCTGCTCACCAGAGTGATATCGCGCAGGATTTTCACTTTGTTTTGAAAGGAAAATTACTTCTGCCTAAGAGAGCGCCTGATTAAGCCGAGTGCATTAGCAAGGCAATTGTCTTTCAGAAACACGTGTGCTTATCTTCTTTGTTATAGTCCTTCGCAACTCAGAGTGCTACATTATCCACTGAATTTCGTTGGAGTGTACGTTCAAGATGCCATAAAATTAAAGCATCATTACATTACAATGCGTAAGTTTAATTAATATTGCTTAACAAACAGAACAAGACAGTCGTTTGTCTTGGAAAATTCTCATTAAAACGAGTGCAACTTTAATGAAGGTAAACGCAGCACATGCACCAAGAATCTGGCCTTGTTTGTGATGTAAGAGACTGTGATAATATTGAGTGACTGTGATAAAGCAATGAGGAATGTGAAGGAAATTCCTGTGTATCAATGGCCAAGGCGGAAGCAATATTAGTAATGACTGATGTAAAAGTACGTCAGACAGGAAGTAAACTAGTGACACACACTCACAATGAGACAAGCAGCAACAGCAGCAACAACAGCAACAGCAGCAGCAGTAGCTACAAAATCTCCGGAAAGAAAACAAGGCACCAGACAACAAAGGTAGACGCAAATCCACTTTACGAGGAACTGTCTACGGACGATTTAAGGAAAATAGTTATTGTGCCAGACTCCATCAAAGTCTCCCCACTCCAATAAAGGATATCACAAAATATTGCTTTGAATCTCTCTCCGAGAAGATCGCTGAGGCCTGACGGACACATGGAGGTCACGGAAGACACCTCTCTGTCCGTTAACCTAGTAGTGTGCAATCATAAAAAGTATGGCAGCGCTTAGAAATTATGTAACCTAAAATATAACGTAATTAGATTTTTAACAAACACATCTGAAAAAGAAGCATAATTTATAGGTCATCCAAATGGCTTCCGTAACGTATCCTTATGTAATCATCAGACTGATACAACATCAGTAAAGTTTTACTATATAATTTATAAAGATCAACAATATATTAAAAAAGAAATTACATATATATATATATATATATATATATATATATATATATATATATATATATATATATATATATATATATATATATATATATATATATATATATATATATATATATATATATATATATATATATATATATATATATATATATATATATATATATATATATATATATATATCAAACTACAGTTGTCGAGTGAGACTTTTTCATTTCAGCCTATGCGTGAAACAAAAAGTACACACTTAAATAATAACATAACAAAAGTAAATAAAATCTCAAACTACTTTACTCAAAAACACTATATCGTTATAGTGGGACATGAATTGCACTTTACTTAATTTTGTTCTAGTATATATCTTAACCTATCTATATAAGGGACAAAAATTTGCGAACCACTCCATTTTCTTTAAGATGACTGCAAATAAGGCAATATTGATCTATTTTACTATGAAAAAAAAAAAGAAGAAAGAAACGGACTTTGCCAAGAGACATTTTCCACCGGGTTGCGTCACTAGCTGAGCCGAGGCTAACAATAATAATTCATTAGATCCAAGGGACAGTCCGAAGTAGATGAAGGGAAAGGGATTGTGCGTAGGTCCAAGAAAGGCTTACACAAAAGGAAGAGGAGGAGGAGGAGGAAAGGAAAAAGAGAAAAGAAAGAGAAAACAGGGACGTAGAAAGTGGCAGCAAGCAACAGTCCAATAACGTAAATTGGATGGAAGAAAGGTAATAGAAAGGTCGATGAAAGAGAGACGCGAGCGAATACCATTCAAGGCAGGGGAAAGGCGGGTGGCGAAGAAAGGGAGGGAATTAGTATTGGGTGAGAGATGTAGGAAGACGGGGTAAAGGAGATAATCGAAGGGACAGGCCATTAAGGATATCCTCTGGTGATTTTGGAAAGAAGTGTTGGATGAAAGTAGGTGGGCGAAGGACGAGGGAGGAGGAGGAAGAGGAGGACAGTGGCTCGCACAAAAAGGATGAGGATGACAGCCAGGAATAGCCAGGAATAGCGAAGTTAGTGGAGGACGATGAGCAAGAAGACAAGAGTGGGAAGGAAAAATAGTGAGAGGAGGAAGACGAAAACCAAAAGATTCACGACAAAAACAACAAAGACGAAGACGAGAGAACGATGTGGTAAGTAACCGGAGAATGATAAATGGGAAGGGAGGAATGCCGCAGAAAAAAAAAAAAAAAAATTCGAAAGAGAAAAGAAAAACTCCAGCATACCAAATAGTGGGAACCTGAAAAAAAAAATATCTGCTCTATATTCCATGTCCGTGAAGAAAAGAAAGGCTAAAGGAAAATGAGGGAGAGAGGGAGGGAAGGAGGGAGGGAATTATGTAACTATACCACGGAATTGACTCGTTCACTGAAAAGAGTTAATTTACGAACACAATCGGAATGGTCTCTCTCTCTCTCTCTCTCTCTCTCTCTCTCTCTCTCTCTCTCTCTCTCTCTCTCTCTCTCTCTCTCTCTCTCTCACACACACACACACACACACACACACACACACACACCTCCTTATCAGTAAAATAGTAAGTAATGGAGATGATGATAAAGATAACAATGATAAAGATGGCGGTGATGACGACAATTACAATATGATGATGATAATGATGAAGATGATGATGATGATGCTGATGACGATGATGATGGTGATGACGCAGCTGTGTTGGTGAGTCCACAGGCACATGCCCCGCCTTTCACGCTCCTCCAATGGCTGTGTTCCGTTGCATCGGCGTGGAATACAAATCAGCAATAACACTCATCACCAGGAGAACTGTGGTGATCGATAATGGTGTTTCTGTGCTAATGGTATTGTCTTATGATTCAAAACACACACACACACACACACACACACACACGAACTACCGCCACAGTTTCCCACAAACAGCAGGAGGGCAAAGCTTCGCGGCTTATCGGAATCAACACTCGCGCCTCGGAGGTACACTGCTACTGTTCCCTGGACCAGAGCGGCGTCTCATCAACAAACAGGAACAGTAAGCAACCTGCCGCCGCTGAAAGACCATTACGGCCCCGTTACGATAAACACGCAGGCACGTACGCACGCACACTCCATGACAATCCCTCGGAACAGTTAAGGGAAAGAGACAGTGACAGAGTGAGTGAGGGAAAGTGCAACATTTGTATCGACGCGTGTGTGTTCAGCGAGTCGCTTCTCTTTGTTGGTGGGGAACCGATTACAAATTTACTAGTAAGAGATTTGATTACACTGGAATAACTGTCAGTCACTTACAGAGGAGATAATAGTCCTTTGTGTGTGTGTGTGTGTGTGTGTGTGTGTGTGTGTGTGTGTGTGTGTGTGTGTGTGTGTGTGTGTGTGTTCAGGACAGAGTTGTGATGAGTGTCAGGAAGGTGCAATGGTGGCGGGTGCATACAGATCTGAGGTTCTGAGGGAAAACTTAATAGAAGTGTGGGCAACAGCATTATACAAACGCTCATGGATTTCCAATTTAATACGTCCATCCACCTTCTTAAACCCCACTTTATGAGCCAGATAACGCTGATGAACGAAATCATGTCCTAGCAGCCACAGGAGCACAGCCAGCCGACTTCGTATTTATTTGATGACACCTGCAGCCCTCAAGTTCTCTTGTGCGTGTGAGAGTGAACAATCAAATCAAATAAGATAGCCTAAAGAGAAGATGGCGCGCTCTTTCCGATGTACCACGAGTTGATGAGGGTTACGAAATGTCTCTGAATCCAAGGGTCTATTCATGTTACAGCTTCGTGGCTGAAATATTAAAGGGAGACAGAAGATGGCAGCGGCAGTATCAAACAGAGAATGTAAGCAAAAAAAAAAAAAAAGGAAGAAATAAAGTTGGGCGGCAGAAGAAGATTTTTTTGAGTGGCAAGAAAGCAAAGTAAGTGGGTAAGAATAATGAGGGAAAAGGAGAAAGATAAAATGCACAGAAAGGTTTAGAGAAAGGAGGAAAGGAAAATGTAGAAGAAGGAAGCGGAAGAAGTGGTCGAACGCAAAGAATGGCAGGTGGAGGAGATGGAGGATATACGAGACAATAAAGATGGGAAGGAAGAGAGGGCGTGAAGTGGTGGTAGGGGAACAGTGCAGGGTGGAAAGAAAACTTGTTGTGGAAAGCCAGGGACGGGACAAATACATCTTACCGAGTGATGAGGGCAGATGGCAGCCAAGTGGTAAATAAATGGACACTCCTACTGACAAAATTACAAAATGTTGCCCTGATGGCGGGTGGGTACTTCAAAGTGCCTTATGTCTAACAATCTCCTACCGTCTTAATCTTCCTGTAGCATTTGGGGTCTCGAGAACGACAGGACCTACTCTACTCGAAGCCCATGTCAAGACTGAGCTAGACATTTCTTCCATTATGTAGAGAGTCTTAAGAGTATAAATTAAGGTCTCCCATAAGTATGAACTGTAATCTCGCCAGTACAGGAATACGAAGACACAAGTAAGGCAGCCATATCAAATCATCTATATCGTTGCTCTATACACCTCAACAAAACATAATTTTCTATTTTCTAACGTGCAAAGGACTGAATTTGCTGATCCCTCAAGAAAAAAATGTTAATGCAAAACGGTCCTCATAACTTGGGCCATTCAAGTTCTGGAGGCGTCTAGTTACTCCCTTCCTGTGATTTCTTAAGTCTCAAGTCACAAAATATCGATTAAAATTAAAATCTACACGTTTTGGCAAAGATGTGATGCCGTCACTTTCAAGTTACAGGGAAAACGAAAAACACGAATTGCATGATACTAAAACAGGTTTACACACTAAGTCTCTGGATTGATTTTATGGATATTAAAAGTGAAGACATGCCATGGATACGTGCAGCGGTTAGTAAAGAAGGATCAGGCGAGACAGCATATTACTGTTGACTAGTTCACTGGAATAAAATAAATACAAATGATGCATGGGAGGGTGGCGAAACACTGCAGCAAAACGTGCAAGAAACTGGAAAAGCGAGAAGCTGCAGAATCCAATCAGCTTACACCAAAATTGTGTCATATACTTCGTGCATCGAGTAAGTCTTCCTCACCTACATCTAACCAGATCCAGAACGTGCATGTGCTAATACTTCATTCAGTCCACTTATTGCTGCGTGAGTGGACTTCATTACATTACAGAATTTCCATAAGATATCAAGCAAACTCAATTTTACGAGTACGTTTCCAAAAAGATATTTAATTTTGGCTGATATCTATAATGCAAGTTATGGTAAAAGAAAAAAAAATGTGTTACAGATTAAGAAAGAGCAGTAGTGCACTGAGAGAGAGAGAGAGAGAGAGAGAGAGAGAGAGAGAGAGAGAGAGAGAGAGAGAGAGAGAGAGAGAGAGAGAGAGAGAGAGATGAGAGAGAGAGGATAAGGGTAGCAGGTGCAAGCTCTTTGTCCAAAATACACCGTTTGGGAAACGCTTCCGTGTGGTGTATCCTGGTCCTGGAGGGAAACGACGTGTGTGTATGTGTGTGTGTGTGTGTTATTGGATCTTGGTGGAGGGAGGTCGAGATTGTACCTCTCTCTCTCTCTCTCTCTCTCTCTCTTCTCTCTCTCCCCACACACAAAAATTAAATCCAAAATATGCTCCCCAATATCCAGCAGGTAAGGTAATTTCAGTGGCCTGGGATTGGCCGCCACTGTAACGTTATAAGGGGATACAGTAGAACATTGTGGCGCCGCTTGCATTGCTCGCAAAATTTTATGCGTTTCTCCTCCTTCTCCTCCCTTTTTCTTAATTTCTATAGATCTCTTATGGTGTGTGTGTGTGTGTGTGTGTGTGTGTGTGTGTGTGTGTGTGTGGTGTGTGTGTGTGTGTGTGTGTGAGAGATCATGCTTGTGCTTCCTTCCCCTAATATCCCTGCCAATAACGCTCTTCAAAGGCTTATTAACATAGTTAGAGTACCGGTAAAGACTACTTTGGTTGTGCATAGTCTGTTTTTTTTAATCTCTCTCTCTCTCTCTCTCTCTCTCTCTCTCTCTCTCTCTCTCCTCCTCTCTCTCTTCTCTCTCTCCTCCTCTCTCTCTCTCGCTGGATATGTTCAGATGCGCACGATATAATTCCCTTGTACTCTGACTCTACTTTATTTTGTGATTCTCAGGAAGATTACCAGGGACGGAAAACAAGACGAACTGCTTTTCCATATTGCTTGAACATGCTCGTAACTTGTCATATTGTTAGTGTCTAATATGCCTATCTTTTTTACGCTATAAAAGATGCTTAGCTTCTTACCCTCCCACGAGACATTAAGAAACTGAGATGCTCTTTTTAATATTGTGGAATACCTGAGGGTGGAGAGGAGTAGGGAGGGAGTAGGTACGTACGGAAACTTAAAAAGACAAAACATATTTATAGAACTGGAAGGGACAGAGAACAATAGAGAGGGATAACAATAAAGAAACGCACGCACGAAAAGGGGGATGACAATGTAACAGAAACACAAATGCACTAAAAGTATTGAGGACATAAACGTAGGCAAAAACAAAGCTCTCTCTCTCTCTCTCTCTCTCTCTCTCTCTCTCTCTCTCTCTCTCTCCTCTCTCTCTCTCTCTCTCTCTAAAACACACACGCACGCACACACAAACATACACACAAAGGACATATACCTTAATTATATAACATAAACAGACATACGTTACTTAAAAACAGCTGTGGTCAGACAAAGAAGAACAAAGAACATAGAGCAAATAAAGAATGAATATAACAGACGAAAGAGAAAGCGAGAGAGAGAGAGAGAGAGGAGAGAGAGAGAGAGAGAGAGAGAGAGAGAGAGAGAGAGGAGAGAGAGAGAGAGAGAGAGAGAGAGAGAGAGAGAGAGAGAGCGAATTATAACGTGTGTGTATGTGTGTGTGTTGTGTGTGTGTGTGTGTGTGTGTGTGTGTGTGTGTGTGTGTGTGTGTGTGTGTGTGTGTGTGTGTGTGTGCAGTGTTTTTGCCGGCCACAGGAAGGCATAATGTGGCAGGAGCAGCGGCGGGGAATCATTAAGGCCTCTGCTCGCATGCATCTTCTCGCTCGCTGTAATGCTGGCTGGCGGCGCCGCCACTGGGCTGAGGGAAGCCAGGTGTGCGAGCCTTTCTCTGCCAGAACACGCTCTCACTCTTTCTCTGCCAACACCCGCACGCAAGCACACAACACAATCATAGACACATACACACACACTCTCACAAACATATACATACACACACACACACACACACACACACACACACACACACACACACACACACACACACACACACACACACACACACACACACACACACACACCACACACAGACGACTGTTTGTAACGATGAAAATGCGAAATATTCTTCCATTTACTTCATCTGTGAAGCAACACCATCACCATTACAACAACAACAACAAACAACAACAACAACAACAACAACAACATAATGTCACGTACAACAAAAAAAATGAAATTCATCTTATATAAGCAAACAGAAAAACAAGGAATCAGAATTTTCGTCCTCTTTTCCAATACGAAGAAAAGATGCAATCACTGAGAAACCTGCGGCGTGCTTGGTGTGTTTTGTCTTGCAGTGTGCTGGCTGGTGGGCGAGAGCTGACGGAGGGGATAGAAGCAGGATAAGAGGGATCTCAGTCATCTGCGTTCAATCTCCTCTTTGCTAATGAGCCAAATACTTCCCCACCAGTCTGCAGGTGGAGCGATCTTCTGCGGTGCATGAGTCTATGCTAGTATTGACTGGCTGCGCTGACTGGCTACAATACAGTAAAAAAAAAAAAAATTTCAGTATCCAGAATCTCTCTCTCTCTCTCTCTCTCTCTCTCTCTCTCTCTCTCTCTCTCTCTCTCTCTCTCTCTCTCTCTCTCTCTCTCTCTCTCTCTCTCTCTTCTCTCTCTCTCTCTCTCACATGACTTTTTTTTTGTAAAGCGGGCCTAACTCCAGCACGAATACATCACTGGTATTTGGCTCAGAGGTGATACTTTAGTTGTCATCACTTCTCTGTGCGCTCCGAAAAGTTCCAGTCGTGCACTCTTGTATTTGCAGTGCTCATCGATCTGAGTTGTGGAAAATACTACCATTCACATGAATTACCAGTGAGTTTCTCACCTTCGTGTGTTCGAATAGAAATATTAAAATAGTATATTCCCGAAATGGAGTGTCAAGGCACGTAAGCCTCACGGAATCGCAAGTTGAAGTAAATTTGGCTTTACGTGAGTAAGTCAAGGGCCATTACTCCTCGCGCCTCGCTTCACAAGCGTGCACTTCGATCCCATGAATTGAGGTGCCCAGTAAAGTTACTTTTGTAGCGGACTGTTTCTCGTGTGTCGTTGCTGCATGAGTTTGACTGTTGCAAGATCTGAGGCCACAGCAGTTTGTAGTGGCGGAATTCTTTCCGTAGTCATTATTATTATCTACAATACAAGCTGACAACACACAGGTAGGGAACACCTCAACAGTCTGGAAATGGACTTCCTCTGTCTGAAAGAGGAGGACAAAGTGTCATTTTGTCCCCACAGAGAGGAGGAATCAGCCTTAATGTATCCGCGCCGTTTGCAGAACAATGACGTGCCTCTGCGGGGCACTAAACAACTTTCTGCCGCACGCATCCCATGGTATCCTCACGCCCTCGCCTCGCCATCGCTTCATGAGTGACGGCAAGCCGGCATAACCCTGCAGTGACTCCGGGATGAGGCTGCATCAGCCTTCTTACACACGACACGTGACAGGGAGTTAAATGTGTCACAAGACAGTTTCTGCATCACTCACAGCTCCGTGAAATGAAGGCGCACACCTGGAGTCTGCACTCGAATGGTGACAATAATGCAACACATTCTTATTTGAGTCATATGAAGTATCTTGCGAACATGTGCGCTTTGTGTCCAAAGACTGACTTCAAGGTCATCTTTTGAAGTCTGAAAAGAAAACTTATATTCGCTTTTTCTACGACATCAGCATATATAAAGTATGTCGAGGTGGTGCTGCCTCCCATTACTTCTTCAACCTCACGGGAGAGAGAGAGAGAGAGAGAGAGAGAGAGAGAGAGAGAGAGAGAGAGAGAGAGAGAGAGAGAGAGAGAGAGAGAGAGAGAGAGAGAGAGAGAGAGAGAGAGAGATATATATATATATATATATATATATATATATATATATATATATATATATATATATATATATATATATATATATATATATATATATATATATATATATATATATATATATATATATATTATTGGAAACAGCAGCACAAATAATACGAGAAAGGTAGATGACGGATAATTAGGTCACATTTAGCTCTACTGTTTTTGGCATCGGTCAATATTTCTCTTCAAGTTAAGAGTAAACACATGGAGAAGAAATATGCGCTCACCTCGTTGCATTACAAAGCACAACTTCAGACGTGCTCAGAAAATACGCAAATACCACTTCATGGATGGAAAAGAAGGCAGGCACAATACCCTCAACACTTCTGCAAGTCTGTATTTCTTTTCCAGAGATACAAATTTATACCTGAAAATCATCTTACTTTTTTCTTTGCATTACATTTTTGCATTGCAGATTTGAATTGAAATGACATAGTAATAGTTTCGGTGTTTTATGTTACGCAAAATTTAAGTTCTGTTACCCTGAAGCCTACTCCATTGTAAGCCCCATTATTGGAAGAAGTTCGAGGTGAGAGGCATTCAGAGATCTCGTTGTATAAATTCACGCATCACTGGTTATTGTATAGCAAATCGCTGTTCAATGGACCCCACGAAAGCTAGTTTCGGAATGAATTTTCGCTTCTCTCAAACTCACGGAGCGGCGCTGTGCCAAAGCGTTCTCAGTCAAGTTGCATTTCCTTCGCTATCATCGCAATACTAAGGTGGAACAGTGAAAGAGTGAAAACGAAGGAGATCCAAATTATTATAATTTGAATTTGCACGAACATTTACATGAAAGGAAATATTCACGATGACACATTGTATTCATATATTCATTTTGTCCGTTCTCCTGTAATGACATTTGCCATGAAACAAAAGCACCGTCATGACCTACATTCAGGAAGTGTGTGCATTAAAATGTGGGTTGTGTTGTTGTCTCTACTGTATATCATATATATATATATATATATATATATATATATATATATATATATATATATATATATATATATATATATATATATATATATATATATATATATATATATATATATATATATATATATATATATATATATATATATATATATATATATATATATATATATATATATATATATATATATATATATATAAACAGGAACATCGAGAACACTAGGTGTGTTTGTGGCAGTGTGTGCTTCCGTGCAAGCATATTTGTACATGTCAGCGAGCGAGGCTGTATTGTGCCAGGTTGGGAAGGAATGTAGTAGTAACAAGCGAGTCACTCCACTCCACTCCAACGAGGAAGAGGACGACGAGAAAGAGATGGAGAACGAGGAACAAGAGTACGAAGCGGTCCTTCAACTCCTCTTCCTCCTCCTCGTCAAGAGATGCATTTCTCTGTTGTTGTCTCTCGCTTTGTTGTGTTACCTGCCGTCTGGGTAGCACGCTTCCATGTTGTGTGTGTGTGTGTGTGTGTGTGTGTGTGTGTGTGTGTGTGTGTGTGTGTGTGTGTGTGTGTGTGTGTGTGTGTGTGTGTGTATGCTTAATTAGTGAAGGAAAAGTGTGCATGTGTGGACAAAGAAAATTATGCATTTTGCTTTTCCTGTTGATGTAACTAAGAATTTTCGTTACTGTTATTGTCAGTAGTAGTAGTAGTAGTAGTAGTAGTAGTCGTCATCGTCGTCGTCGTCTCTCTCTCTCTCGCCACCAAAGGTCACAGTAATTATCTATCGTCAACTTAAAAGCCTTGTTTTGCCAATGTACTCTTTCATTGCATGTTCCCAGGAAAATGATCATCGCTGCCCTGGTTGGGCAAAAGTCAATTTCTTTTACCTTCTAGGTAAAGCAAGAACAAGAAAAAGCCTGGAATGTGGCAGTGACTTTCAGGAATGGATGAAAAGAGAGGGCATGAATTTTACTAGACTTTCCATTGCATATGAAAGGAAGTGCATCTAACGCCCACCTCCCTGTATATATATATATATATATATATATATATATATATATATATATATATATATATATATATATATATATATATATATATATATATATATATATATATATATATATATATATATATATATATATATATATATATATATATATATATATATATATATATATATATATATATATCTTTTAATTTTACCTCATTTCTGCACACAATGGTAGAAATGGAAGAACTGGTATAAATACAGTCTGCTAAGTGCACGTTCAATGTGGCAAGAGAGAAAAAACTATTTAATTTTGTTTCTACACAAACTAGAGAGAACTGCTAGATATACAGCCCTGCTAAGTGCACATCCGCAATGGCAGGAGAAAGAAGTCCCACGTGGGCGCAGTGGGGGGCCTGAGCCAGCTGATCCAGTCCGTCACGCGCTGCACGGCTCACGCTCTTACCGCTAGACACTCGAGGCACAAGAGTCAGGGATGCTCATTTTTCTTACTCTTACACTGCTTTCCAGGTAGCGATCCCTTGATGGAAAGCATTTTGTCGTCTTTCAGTGTGTGTGCGTGTTTCATTTACGTTGCTCTTCCATTTGGGGATCGAAAAATTTCAAAGGTGATGTGTGGAAGTGCTGAATGAATTTTGTATAATTAGTCGTGTTCCACGAAAGCTGATGGAATGTTGTGCTCACAAAAAAAAAAAAAGGAAACTTACAAAACCTACCTTGGAGTCAATATCTAAGTTTCGTAGAGTTCTCTCTCTCTCTCTCTCTCTCTCTCTCTCTCTCTCTCTCTCTCTCTCTCTCTCTCTCTCTCTCTCTCTCTCTCTCTCTCTCTCTCTCTCTCTCTCTCTCTCTCTCTCTCTCTCTCTCTCTCTCTCTCTCTCTCTCTCTCTCTCTCTCTCTCTCTCTCTCTCTCTCTCTCTCTCTCTTTATCAATCAATCAGTTTGAAACCTAATACCCTAATCAGAACCACAGA
>NC_087164.1:15714922-15739922 GCF_035594125.1 Scylla paramamosain
CTTTTTTCTTTACTTTTTCTTGGGATTGATTTGCAGCCAGCAGCGTCGCCTTCTTGGTAATACTAATAAGCCGTCGTTTGTTGCGTCTCTGTAGCAAGAAAAATATAGTGAGTAATGTATGTTGATGGCCACGATATTGGAAAAAAAAAAAAAAATCCGGGATACTATAGACCATTGAGGACCTAGGCATATTTACATAATTATCTTTGACACTTTAAACTTAACTAAATAGGATACCATAAAAATAATTCGTGTATATGTAAAGTGGGCAGAGTAAGGGTGAGAGGTAACCTATAGAAAGTCGTACACAGTGAGGCATTTGGAAGGGAAGATTCATTAAATTAGCCTTTTCAGCGGAGCAGTAACTGTTACAATGACTGAAAAAGAATGACAAGAGATGCTACAAGAATACGTGATAAAATGTGGTCAAGGGACTGCATGATGTGGAGAAACGTTATAAGAAAGAGCACGGAAGGAAAAAACGGTGATGTGTTGTGTGATGTTTAACGATGTTGAAAAGGTAATGACGTTATCCTCAGCGACAACCTTGTGCGTCATTAAACCATTCATACTTCAGTGGTTACCAAGTAAAGGAAATAATAATAAATAAAGAAATCTTTTGATTCCTTACTGCTGGCTGAAGAAATGAGAGCACTATTTTTCCTTCCTTTCTTTAATTAAGGTGGGAGGGCGGGGCCTCCTGAAAGCCTAGTCAAGAGTCCACAGTGGAGTCAAGTTTCTTCTTCTTTCAGGATTATCCACTTCTAGGAAATAAAAACCAAGAAAGGACGGCTTCATTTTAAGCCGAGTCTTTGTAATCTTCAAAGACGCGTCAGAATTACTGATGTGAAGAAGAATACAAGAAAAAAGGAGAAAAAAGAGAAAAAGATGAAAGAAAAAGATGAAAGAAGAGAAAAAAGAAGAAGAAGAAGAAGAAGAAGAAGAAGAAGAAGAAGAAGAAGAAGAAGAAGATGAAGAAGATGAAGAAGAAGAAGAAGAAGAAGGACGAAGAAGGAAGAAGAAAAAGATGAAAGAAGATGAGAGGTTGAAAGATGAAGAAGAAAGAAGAATAAGATGAAAGAAGAAAGAAGAAAGATCATGAAAGAAGAAGAAAGATGAAAGAAGATAAAGAAGATGAAAGAAGATGAAAGAAAATGAAAGAAGAAATAAAAGATGAAAGAAGATGAAAGAAGAAAGAAGAACATGAAAGAAGAAGAAAGATGAAAGAAGATAAAGAAGATGAAAGAAGATGAAAGAAGATGAAAGAAAATGAAAGAAGAAATAAAAGATGAAAGAAGATGAAAGAAGAAGAAAAAAATGAGATGAAAGAAGGATAAGAAAATGAAAGAAGAAAGATTGAAAGAAAGAAAAGAAAGAAAAAGAAAGATGAAAGAAAATTGAAAGATTGAAAGATGAAAGAAAGAAAGAAAGAAAGAAAGAAAGAAAGAAGAAGAAGAAGAAGAAGAAGAAGAAGAAGAAGAAGAAGAAGAAGAAGAAGAAGAGAGAAGAAGACCTATAAAATGTAGTATGTACTTCGGAAAGGATGAGCTAATTCAATAAACTTTTCCAACAAAATGAAGTGGGCGTATCATTTCATGCAATCAAAAATCTATTCTAAACTGAAACTTTAATATAATTTCGAAAGCATCTTCTTTCTTATACGATTTTCTTCAAGTTTGAGCACCACAGGATACAACGATAAATGGAGAAAATTGTTCTGAAAAAAAAAAGTATATATTTAATCCTCCTCAACAATATTAGTGTAAATACTCACTAATGATGGACAGGATGGTGGGTGTGGAGGTGGCGATGGTGATATCCTTCTGAGAGAGAGAGAGAGAGAGAGAGAGAGAGAGAGAGAGAGAGAGAGAGAGAGAGAGAGAGATGAGAGAGAGAGAGAGAGAGAGAGAGAGAGAGAGAGAGTCGGATAAGCTGTCGCATTACTTGCTCCCATTAGATCCTCATTAGATCCCACATTAAATCCTTCTCTTAGATGTTCACTGATGGTACTAACGTGGTACGAGCAAACACAGAAAATTACTATTAATGATGATAATGACGATTGTGGCTTTTTAACGGAGGCTGCTTGCTGCCCACACTCTTGTTGTTGGTGTGCATGAAGCAGGGTCGAGGAAAACTACAAGCACGACAGCCACCAGGCAACGGCCTCCCGTGGACAAGCAAATAACATGAGACTAAGAAGTGTTGTCTCAGTGCTGGGAGAAAATTGTCTCCCTCTGTGTGTCTGTTTTTCCAGGACGAAAATACTTTGAGAGAACAACATGTTTACTATCGACACGTAAAACATGAGAAAAAAGAAGTTATATTTTTTTGTACATCGTTTGGAGCAACAATGTACATGTACTGGGCGAAGGAGTTCAAATCGGAATAGCTTCAAGGTGATGGAACGATGACGTACGTTTGTTTAATTTTGATTCACATTTACCAAAACATTTGTAATTTTCTACAGATGATGCACTTCCCAACCATTTAGTTTTATAAAAGTGCTATTTTTATAATTAATTTGGGGCAGGCATATCAGTAAAGTGTGGTTACCTGCGCCTTCTCCTCAGTGCCAGGTTCAGGAATCTCATCAGGTAAGAGAGACAGGTAACTGAACTGCAAGTATTAAGATAAATGCCGGTATCCCATGTTATATATAAAATACTGAGTAACCTTGGATGCGAAAAATTAATGATCCCCATGAATTTTATACCCAAGTGAGCGGAAGGAGTTTGAGCTGAGGGAATAACATGCGACCATACAAAACCATGTGATGTTCCTCTCCTCACGATATAGAAGAGTTGATGTTAATAAGAAAACTGTAGCTCCATCTTGACTGAAAAGTGGAAGACGACGACTGATCATGCAAGACGGCGGTACTTGAATGAATACAGTAATTTTCGACAACCTACTGATGGAGAGAGAGAGAGAGAGAGAGAGAGAGAGAGAGAGAGAGAGAGAGAGAGAGAGAGAGAGAGAGAGAGAGAGAGAGAGAGAGAGAAATTCTGCTTCATTGCTTGCGTTAACTACGTACCCTGCAGTTATTGAGGCAAGGAGGTGTGTAGCTGACACTCCCTACACACACACACACACACACGCACACACACACACATCCACCTCCTCCTCCTCTCTTCCCTCCATTGACAACAATGTCATGCTACCATGGTTCAGATATCACGAACAGACTATCTCAGAATGGGACACAAGTCAATGAAGTGATGAACTGAACAATATGGCAACAGCAGCTGAGTTTTAAGTATATTGTGCGTATATTGTTTAATTTTATTTTCTCTGCAATAGATGAATAATGATATAAAACAGTAAAAAAAGAGTTATGTAAAATTATTTCAATACCACGGAAGAAAAGTAAAAAAAAATAAAAATAATAAGACGGTAAGGGAGAAAGTTATCGTGACAATTCCAATGACTTACTGGTAGATGATGGACTACTGATTTTGTTTTCTTGACGGGATAAGAGTTGCCATAAGTATGCCACCACCATACTGTTTTAAATATTCAATAGCTTTTCTGCTGCTCGCTCACACACACACACACACACGCACACAAAACCGTACATCACAACATTTACAATATACACTTTTTTAATTTCATCATCTCTCATATTGCAACACCAGAGCTTTTATTTTTCCAGCGTTACCTTCCTCCACAAAACCCTGATAATCGTCTCTCCTCCTCCCAGCTTTACTGTCCCGGTGTTTCCATTCTCTCTTAAATGTTCACCACTGAGTTAAGCTTCACGTGACACAGTCGACAAATGGCACTACACAACAACAGCATCGACACCACAATACCTCAGATAACTGTGCGTGTATGTACACTACATCCGTCCTCCTAAAAGCTCGTGTTTTACATATTTCACGTGGTATCCTTTCACCTTCTGTCATTTCCACCGTACTTTTCAGTGCATTTGTGTATTTTTCATTCTTTATTGTGTATGAGTTATAACATTCATGTATGTCTCTCTCTCTCTCTCTCTCTCTCTCTCTCTCTCTCTCTCTCTCTCTCTCTCTCTCTCTCTCTCTGTAATAACGCCTAACACAAATGAGCACTTAAACCCGCCTAACTCCCTTCATTTTATGTAACTCGCAGATTTTCCTCATCACGTTCAATCAGAAACACTATCTGAGCCGGTGAGCGAGTGAGAGGCGTGGAGAGCTGGCGATGGCGGCTGTGACAATGATGGTGGTGGTGTGGTGGTGGCAGTTCTGGACAGCAGTGAGCAGGGACACTACCACAGTGAATACATACGTTACTGTAGAGGCAGCCATGCATAGCTGGACAGTTTTTTTTTTCCAATACATTTTAGTTGTGTGTGTGTGTGTGTGTGTGTGTGTGTGTGTGTGTGTGTGTAAAGCAGATACGGTTGTGTGCGGGGTGATTATTGCTGAACCTGCATCGATATTCCAGTTATATGAGTTTTTTTTTGTCCTTAATTTAATTGTATCTCGTTTTATTGTGTAAAAAGCGAATTGCATTGGTTACGAGATGGGTATTTTATTTATTCATTTATATATTTGCAGTACTCATTAACGTATTCATTTATCTTTACAAAGGACATTTTTTATTTTTTATTCATTTCAAGCATTCTACCTATTTCGATATCAGTCGCTAAAATGAACAGTGCATCTCGCTCTGAATGTGACTACGGAATTCTTACCTATAATAACATGCAGTCTATTAGTTGCATAGAATACGTGGAAACCATAGGAAGAACCAACACACCGTAACACACTCTCACTCTGTATCTATGACTAAGAATTTATCTATTATTCCTTACCCTTTAGCATTTCCCTTCTCCCTCACTCATTTGTTCATCAATTAATGAGAGAGAGAGAGAGAGAGAGAGAGAGAGAGAGAGAGAGAGAGAGAGAGAGAGAGAGAGAGAGAGAGAGAGAGAGAGAGAGAGAGAGAGAGAGAGAGAGAGAGAGAGAGAGAAAGTAAGTGCATTGGCTTCGGTATATAATCAGTACATCAAAAGCATAATATTATAGTTAATTAGTCCTTGACTACAGTGGGTGTTCAAAGTAATATTGCAATCACGCGAAATAACGGAGGCATGAGTGTTTACTGGTTAGCAGGGAATATATTCTCGGTACCTCTCTTTGATGTCTTATTATAGAGGCATCATATTAAAGTGGCTGTGAACATGTGAAATTGTTAATACTTCCGCACAGATGAAAAGGGAAATAAAACCTATCCCAGGGCTGAAATTTTTAGCGTCTGTCGGTCACGTACTTGTATATACTGGTCTATCCTGCCGCCACTTCGACTCCTGAATTGAGGGCAGGTGGTGGTTGATACGCTCAGCCAAATCACCTGTCAATCCATCGAAGTCTCCAAGGAATACGCCTCTGCTGGCCTTGTTGATGCTGTGCTGACTTGCGCGCTAGGACAGTGAGGCGAATAAACCGTCCCATTCACAGAGGCCAAGGCAGCGGTGATGGGTAATATAGCGTTTTCCTATATTTGTTGTTATAGAGAAGTGTGCCTAATAAAATGAAGTAAATTGTTCACTTAAATGGCCATGTTTCTGTAATGTGACTTGTTTTTTTCTTCACTTAGTTGTTTTGTGTGTGTGTGTGTGTGTGTGTGTGTGTGTGTGTGTGTGTGTGTGTGTGTGTGTGTGTGTGTGTGTGTGTGTGTGTGTGTGTGTGTGTGTGTGTGTGTGTGTGTGTGTGTGTGTGTGTGTGTGTGTGTCCTACAGCAAATTATATGTACTTCTATATAAACTAAGATATATTCACAACATATCCATCACCTCGTATCTGTGCGGGCCAAGTCAGCACTCGTGTAGTTATCTGAAGAAGCACTGACAAAATTCAGGGTGTTGTAGCAAAAGCAAAATGTTTACCTCTCTTGATGGGATTTCTGTGCCACACATATACCACCTGTGTGGACCATTTATCTTTGTCCCCCCAGCCACTCCTGTTATTGTGCTGCAGCCTCGTTCTGTGTGTGTGTGTGTGTGTGTGTGTGTGTGTGTGTGTGTGTGTGTGTGTGTGTGTGTGTGTGTGTGTGTGTGTGTGTGTGTGTGTGTGTGTGTGTGTGTGTGTGTTTGTGTGTTGCACAAGCTCGCAATGGCACGTTACAGCATTACAGTATATTTACCATCTTCACTTAACATTTATATATCGATATTCAACTTTCGGTAATACACAGAAGAAAGCAATATAAGAGCACAGAAAACAAATATGCAAAACACGTAGAATGAGAATCCATCCGGAGGTAACGAAATCTAAGCGATGAAAAATCCTCTTACACTGGCAAAGGAAGGTTTGAAGCAAATACCATCGGGACACGGGAGAAAATGATTCAGGCGAATTGGAGGTAAATATGTGAAGTAAAATAAGACGTCACGTGACGTAAGTGAGATGGAGACGTGGCAGACTGAGGCAGCGAGGGAAGGAAGGGTGACAGCGTGCTGGGAAGGCGAAGGTGGCGGTGAAATAACGCAAGAGATGAGCAATAGCACTCACACAGGAGAGAAAGATCACCAATTTGTTCCCTGCAGCTGGAGATGGGGAACCAGAGAGAGAGAGAGAGAGAGAGAGAGAGAGAGAGAGAGAGAGAGAGAGAGAGAGAGAGAGAGAGAGGAAACGTAGTGATAATAAAGTGAGGGGAATAGTGGGTGTGAGGAGGCAGGGAAGGAAGGAAGGCAGAGTGGTCAGACTCTCACGGAGTTTCCCAGCGTCAACAAAAATATAAATTTCCCCACTTTGACCTTCCTTCCATTCACTGTGAAGGAAGGCTGGACATCCTCCTCCTCCTCCTCCTCCTCCTCCTCCTCCTCCTCCTCCTCCTCCTCCTCAGATGCAATGAGACACTACAATGTTGGCTGTTCATGAATGACTATTTCTCGTCTTTTCCTCTTTTACTGTCCAGTCAGAACTGTGGTCACCTTTCTGGGCAAACCACGTGGGTGTAAGAATCGAGCCGACTGGAAGGTTTAATAGAATCTTTCAATAGCATATTACCTTAAATGTTACATATGTTTTCGATGCAGGGAAGTTTACACAATCAGGACTGGCCAGGGGTGTAATGGTTACCGCGCTTGCCTCACAACCCTGAGGAATATTTAGGAATATTTGAAGGAGAGAAGAATTTTGGCTTGTCTTTCGTGTCGAGTTTCCTGTTCACCGAGAGAAAAATTGCCACGGGGGCTAAGCTGGGGAGGTGGGAACTTGTAACCCGACCACCCAACCATCACGTCCCCAGCCAGCGGGGCGTGCTACATGCTTCAATTCCCGGCGTATAACAACTGGAGACGTCTTTGTTCTGTTGACTCATTTAGACTGATAATTGTAGTAATGATATCCGTAATGAGGAAAATCATCAATTCATAACTCATCACGCAGCTGAGGACTCGACGCTTTGAATCGCCTGGACAAACACGAGCTGCTGCCGCTTTAGTGGTACTGGCTCACTACACTTACATAACTACAAAGGCTCGCGTCACGTAGCGGGATCGGCATTAATAAACGGGGTTCCCATAAGCGAGGCAAGTTGGCTGAAGGATTAATGTGTTGTACAGCGCCAATTTATTGTTCCTCAAGGAAGGCACTATTGGAACAAACACCTTCAGGTGTCCTTTTTTTTTTTTTTTTTATTACCCTACGCCATAGCCCACCTTACATAAAAAATGACAAACAGACAGACAGTCACACAAACAAACGAACAAGCAAAAATGACCTCAAGCACACGCACGCGCGCGCACACACACACACACACACACACACACACACACACACACACACACACACACACACACACACACACACACACACACAAAGCAAAACAAAGCAAATAACGTAAACTGAGACATGAATAGACAGACATTCAGGCATCCATTCACAGGTGGACAGCAGCACGTATAGCCTCATGGATGTATGGCTCCCATGCTGGCTTCCACCCACCAGTAAATTACACTCTGCCTCATCAGGAAAACAATAAACTAAGTGGGTATAATGTTTAGAAATCATTTTAATGCACTTTCTCTGAAAGCGATGAATTAACTACAGCAACAGACACACATATTGTAATAGATGCTTTAATTCAGGTTCTACCGTAAAAGCCAAAGGCTCAATAGCATCTCTAAAGCTCTTAAATATAAAGATCCAACATAACATGTTTTTGTTGATGGTCTAATATGGAAAAAAAAAAAAATATGTAACACGTGTGTGTGTGTGTGTGTGTGTGTAAACCTAAAAGAGATAAAGTTAACCAACTATTTAAATACTTCGAGACCAGCATAAATTTAATTTAATTAAATTTACACATGTGCACGCACGCATAACACACATACAGAGAGAGAGAGAGAGAGAGAGAGAGAGAGAGAGAGAGAGAGAGAGAGAGAGAGAGAGAGAGAGAGAGAGAGAGAGAGAGAGAGAGAGAGAGAATCCTAAAAGAACTATTTTGTTCCTTTTTCGCGTTATCATGTTTCTCTGTAATGACGCAAACCAAACATAAATTGTCTGCTTCCTAGATATTTATACCTTCCCTTTTACTAACGCAAAAAAAGACCAGAATCAGCATCGCCGCACGTCAGCCGCCCGAGAGGAGGCTGTCCACCCCTCCGCTTGCCTACCGTATTCTCCACAAAAGGAATTTTTCAGACGTTATCAACAAACCCGCCATAAAGTGGACGGGTGAAGCAGCAGCTGGAGTCTGCACGGCTCTGCGTCACAACATAATGGCACGCTTAGTTTATGGCGCCACACACACTGCCCCGAGTGACCATAAACACGGATAAACTGGCCCCGCGGCTCCAGACCAGACTACCTTCCCCCCGAAAACTGACCTAACTTGACCACGGCTGCCGCGGGACCTGAGATACGTCAGCTACTGTTTCCTTATATAGGGACCCACGTACTCCTGTGTCCATAAATCTTGCCCTACGGTAGGTCATAGTATCATACGTGACCTGACTCGACCTCGCCTCCATACACGCGGCAGTGGAGCTCTACTCACACACATCTATTAAACAAAGTGAAAAACAAAAATTCACCACCATTTCCTTTAACTAACTTCCTACAGTCTCTAATGCTCTTACGTAATATCTCAGCTCTTAGTATCTTCTACCATTATTTCCGTTCTTACTGCTCTTCGGAACTTGCTAGCTGCGTGCCTTCCACCTCTCTAATGCCTCACTGCACAAAACTTATTACTTACTCTCACTTGCGATTCTGCCTCACTAATCAAGCCTTGCCCAGTCACTTCACCATTTAATTTCTTTCACTAGTATACTTTGAAATTCTTTGCACGTTTCTCTTTTGTCTCCCTTTCAATGACTTCACATACTCATATTTCGAAGAGCATCAAGGCATAGCGGAACTAAATTGGCCTTGCGATATGAAACTTTTTTTTCGATTTTGTCTTTCTGGAAGCGACAGTCTAGCGTGCCTTCTGATGCGACCCGTGATCATAACAGTAGAAACAAGAAAACAAACTGAAACAACTAAATCATAGGCGAAAAAAAAAAAAAAGGCATTCACTAACTGCAAAGGGAAGCCATAAGAGGATGCACAGAAACGCAGTCAAAGGAATTATTAGTGAGTCAGTTTGTTAGAGGAGGTGGAGGAATGACTGAACTGAAGTAAACAGCATACAAGTCTAGAAAAAAATACTATCACGAAGAGTGGGAAAAGAGTGTGGCGAGAAAAGAGCAAAGTGGAGCAAAGGGGAAGAGAGGTGAAAAAAAAGAAAAGCTAAGAGGATTACAAAGGATTGCATGGAATAACAAAAAAGTAACAGACCTAGTGCTAACTGTCCCAGGGCTGGAGGTTATGCTCCTTTAAAACTGCTTGAAAGAATGAAAGAAAAAAGACTTCTCAACTCTCCTCTCCTTCAAGCATGCACTGCAGTGAAAACAGTTCAGAAAATACCATGCCGGGAGGATACAACTGTGAATAGCAAGGGATGAAAGACACTGGCACTGGGTACATATGTATGGTGTGACAAGAGGAGGAGGAGGAGGCGGCGGCGGCGTCGGCTTATGACGATGATGATGACAACCACGTGGAAAAATAAAATAAAATAACATTTATTTCCGAAAGTAAATACTTCAAATCATATTCAGCGAATCTACAGAGAAGATCACACTTTTCATTTTTTTTTTTTTTTATGTAAACTCTCTCTCTCTCTCTCTCTCTCTCTCTCTCTCTCTCTCTCTCTCTCTCTCTCTCTCTCTCTCTCTCTCTCTCTCTCTCTCTCTCTCTCTCTCATTCTTCAACACTGGCTCTCATCATCAGCTTCCGCGCATTACAAGAGTTACGTTTCTACATTTCTGTTTCTAAAATTGTTGTCATAATAGCAATTCAGAAAAAAAAGCCAACAAATGCACACGATTTTTTCCTCCAGTATAGTGATTATTTTTTTTTTCATCTTTACTGGCATGCAACGCTGACACGTGCAAGGAACAGAACACACTGCTGGGAATGTGTAATGATCTACTTGACTTTCTCTCTCTCTCTCTCTCTCTCTCTCTCTCTCTCTCTCTCTCTCTCTCTCTCTCTCTCTCTCTCTCTCTCTCTCTCTCTCTCTCTCTCTCTCTCTCTCTCTCTCTCTCTCTCTCTCCGTGTCTATCTGTCAGCAGCATCTATCTATCTTTTTATCTTTGTCTATACATCCCTTTTATATTTTGGACAAAGTGCTGCTGCCCTTGCACTTGCATACCATTGATGTCTCGCTTTCTTTTTCCCCTCTTTCTTTTCCTTGCACCTTTGTTACCCGTACCGTCTGCACACCTTCCTTTGTGTATCCCTCATTAGATTCTGTATGTTTTCTCCCTACTTTCTCCAAGAACAGACACTCTTTCTACCCTCGCTACAGCAGCATCCAGTGAGGAGAAAGGAAGCTGATCAGACGTGGAAAAAGGAAGACAAAGGTCGTTGTTGTATGGCTAGGTGTTACTAATATTAGTGAGCTCAAGACGTTTCTGGCTCCGTATTTGCATGTGCGTGCCGTATGTGGATTACAGACTCTCTTCATAAATAAAAAGTGCATATACAATAGATAAAGAAGTGCAAAATCAACACCTGTCTTTCACTACCTGAGCTGCTTTCGTGTTTAGTCGCTGGTGGTAGGTGTTGATGTGGCGGGTGATTTTATTACTATGAAATGATGAAGTTTATAGTGAACAACAAATAGCGGAATATTTTACAGTTTTCCACAAATTTCGCATTTAATGTGCATCTACTTTATATATAGACCGTGTAATTGATCACAAACAACTTCGTCCCGACACGTTTTTCTTCCTTTGCATTGTGTTCCTTTGTGACTTCAGATGTGTCGAAAAGTACTTAGCACTTATTGTATTATGTTTTTACTACAATGTTGAGTTTCCTTTAAGTGAAATAACATATTCTAGTATGTGTGCTGTCAAACACTTCCAGGTACTTATTAGTATTGGCAGGATAATCAAGCTGACCTAGTAAGCAAACGTACATGATGGGAGAGGAAGTGAAGCGTGTGTAGGAAATAAGATGAATGAGGTGATTCGAGAAGACGGGGTCAGTGTCCTAATCCCGCCAAATTACCGCCGGCGGCCTCTTTCTGAGACTCATGCAGAAACTTCAATCATTTCAGATTTAGGTAGGGGAGAGTAAATGGAGGGAAATGAGGATGCACGCCTCGCCGGGTAGAAAGGAAGAGACCGGCAGGAGGAGCAGATCTCTGATTAAAGGGAGTAAAGATTTTTAGGTTTCGTGACTTCTTCACGATTATTACCCTCGCCAGAGAGTGATCTACCCCACGCGTTCAAAGAAGAGAGATAACTCCTTCCTACAAAGAGAGAACTCAAAGCCTCAGAATGGGATACGCAAAACAGTGCGTCCACCAAACAGGGAGACGGGCACAATGGAATCACAGGGACAGCGAACATGCTGCCATGTAACTTGCTAGACTGTGGCCGTGGGTTGACAGTGAGATTGCGGAAGCCAGCTCTCTCTCTCTCTCTCTCTCTCTCTCTCTCTCTCTCTCTCTCTCTCTCTCTCTCTCTCTCTCTCTCTCTCTCTCTCTCTCTCCTGCAAGCCCCTGCCACCTCCTGTCATCCCTGTAACACTTTCTCTCTCCCTGCACGTCAGCCAGACACGTCTTCCCAGCGGAGGCATCAAGGCTGTCTCCATTATCCTCTCCAAGCCAAAACCGTGACTGAGATTGAGGAGTGACACGCGGGTTGGCACACAGCAGGATGTTTTCATTATGTTCGTTCAATATCATAGGGAGCCTCTCACAGGGACGCGGCTGGGTACGTGGAATAGAGCCTCGGTGAATTATCTTCCTTAATGGTTAGAATGGTAATAGAGAGGTGAGACCGAAATTAAATGAAAAAGCGCAAAAGTTGAACGAAATAATAAGGTAAGGAAAATTTACGACGAAGTCCAAATGGCGTGAGAGAACTCCCGGAGCACACAACGCCTGCCTGTCACGCCTGCCTCTGCCCTTTAGAGTGTCGTGAACCGTGATGTTAAATACGGGAAATTACGAACATCTATCGAACTGATCCAGCCGAGCACAATCAAGGGAACATAAAAGTGGAGTGCACAGTCTATGCCAATATAATTCCCTGGATATATTATATATATGGTGATGAAGTGTGTGTGTATGTGTGTGTGTGTGTGTGTAAAGGGGCATGCAAAAGCTCTGTGCAACAGTAAGTGCAACAAAACCAGAAAATTACCGATCACAAGCTAATTTACTAACGTACCGAGACAAAACTTATAAAAAAAAATAAAATAAAAAAAAATGTATTGCTTCACGCACCTTTAAAGACACGGACATCCTACAATTACTGAACCTATCCAAACACACACTACACAAATTAACACCCCTGAAATTCCTCTGCGTTACCAGGCACAAACCACAAGACTTCAAGAAAACCCCGTTACCAGCACCTCTTAAATTGTGGTTCTCTCTCCCTGAACCCGACCAAAGAAAAAAATCTTCTCTGGCCTTATCTTTTCCACGAAGAAAATCCACGAAACTTCTCTTTTCTTGCAGCTCTGCGACAGTAATGCCCTTGGCGGTGGCACACGTGGCTTTTTTATAAGAAATGAGGGTACAGGGAAGATAAGGAGCTGGAAATGGATGGAGATAGGAAAGGAAAGTATAATGGAATAGAAGAGAAACCTTCCTTATCTTTCTTCTTTCTCTTCCTCCTCCTCCTCTCCTGTTTTTCTCCCATCTAATAACTCATTGTTTCTCATTGTCCTTTTTCCTTTCAACTCTCCACCTCTTGTCAATTTCCTGTCACAATATTTGTTCCCATTTTCGATTTTTAATCTTTTTACTCTGACTGTACCATTTGTCCTCTGCGAGAAAAAAAAAGCAGATAGATAGTAAATAAGTAAAGCTAATAGATAGATAGATA
The DNA here is from genome assembly GCF_035594125.1 of Scylla paramamosain. Lineage (NCBI taxonomy): Eukaryota > Metazoa > Arthropoda > Malacostraca > Decapoda > Portunidae > Scylla > Scylla paramamosain. Next base: position 15,728,313 of record NC_087164.1, read on the forward strand.
AATAAATAAATAAAAAGCTAGATAAAAAATACATATAAAAATAGGACAAATATATAAATACACAAAGATACATATATCAACAAACAAGTAAATAAATACATAAAAATAACTAAAAAAAATATATATATATATATATATATATATATATATATATATATATATATATATATATATATATATATATATATATATATATATATATATATATATATATAACGAATACATTGTGTTATTCTCGGGAGGGTGGACGTAACAATATGCAGAATTCCATATGATAGTGTTCTGGTTAAAGTAGTAGCATATGTAGACCTGGTTTATAAGTACTTTGCTACATCACAGCCGCACAAGGGGAGGAGGGGGAAGACAGGTAGTTTGGAAGCGGAGATGGCGGTAATAGCAGCGGGTGCAGGCAAATTATGCAGTACCGTAGGCGAGGGAGTGGGACGATGGCAGGAGTTCTGGGTAGCGAGTTACAGGGGATGAATATTACTAACTTCGAGTCTAGATAACTGTCTGTCTGTCTGTCTGCCTACCTGTCTGCACATTCTGTCTGCGTCTCTCTCTCTCTCTCTCTCTCTCTCTCTCTCTCTCTCTCTCTCTCTCTCTCTCTCTCTCTCTCACACACACTTTGCACTCAATGTTATCTTCATCTCTCTTCCTTCCTTCCCCTCCTGTGATCTACACAAAGACAAACCTTACCCATATCAATATTTAGCTCAAGGAAAATATAAATGACAGTGACACAAAGACCCAGACAGTAAGGGAGTCCTTTTTCTTTCTCTCAGATGGGACGGGGTGCTTCTCATTTATGCACCGCGTTAGTATAATGTTTATAATATGCATAAAGCGACACATGGGATAAGAAACACAAACAACGACCACTCAGTATCTCAGTCTGCAGTCAATACCTCTTTGTCACCGTCCTTTCAGCTATTCTGGCAACCCTTTTTATCTACTTCCTCTTCCTTCTCCTCCTCACACTTCCTCCTCCCCTCCAGCTTTAATCACGAATCAGTCCAGGCCATCACGTATGATCCCAGCACCAAGCAACCTTCTGCTGGACTGTGGTAAGGAGGAGACGGGAAAGGAAATGGCAAGTGATGATCGAAAGTCCAGCAAGGAAGCGGAGAAACAAGAGACGAAACCAATATGCGCTCATACAATGTCATAGTAAAAATAGATAAATAAATAAATAAAAATAAGAGCAAGAAGTTAAAAAGCCACACCCCAGCAGCTGAAGTGAAAGTCCTCAGGCTCAAAAAAGGGAGTGATAAGACAACAAATTAAGAAATGAGAGGATAAGACAGGAAGTTGGAGTTTTGGCAGTGCTACATTCAATAAAAGAACGGAAGACGAAGTGTTTCGGACATATCAAGAGGATGGATAATCAGAGGTGCCCAAAACAAATACTGGAGTGAGTGCCTGGTAGTAAGATCGTAGGGAGGCTAAGGGATAAGTGGATGAAGGATGTATTATAGAGGCACTAGAGGTAAGACGGAGAAGACTAACTCAAATACTGCTAATCTGTCTGCCCCCAAACCCTTCACTCCTTCAACTAGCCTCCTCTGTTGTTTTTTCCTTCTCCTTTGTCGATGTCCCTTTAAGACTCGAGATTCAACGAAGACTTTTCCTCCACATTTCTTTTTAAGGAATGTAATTAATTTCTGTATATATTTTTCTTTATTTAACTACTAAGAGCTGGCTGTGGGACATATAATTGAATTTAAAAGGACTAGAAAAAAAAAAAAAAAACACTAGCAAGACGCCATCTTCCACCGTCTTTCATTTAAGTATGTCGACCTCGAGGGACAATGAAAGTAAAAAATTACGGTGGTGGCGCAGTTCCAGGAATAAGACCTTTTAACTATTCTTTCATTCCTGGTACACCTGCGTGCATTGTAAGCTGCATTGTGTTGAAGCTCCGGCACGCTTTTGATGTTGAATTTTCGGTGAAGAATATAGAGACCAATGTCAAAGACTAATCATGGACGTTTAACTTTGCTACCTGGAGTGTCGTCCCTTGATAATAATAATGTAGTGACCTTTGATCCCTGCGCTGCTTTTTCTACATCCCTCGACATGGCCTGGTGAGACAATTGTATTCCTTATAAGATACCAGTGTTACAAGGTTTGCTTCTACCGGTACACTGCGGTGTTTTTATAAAAGATCCATGCTTCTCTGGAATGGATTTCTAAGCTATGTAAACTGAGTCAGTGTGAGGTAGAACAACGACAATAAGAACTAAAATCATAGAAAAAAACAAAAAACAATAATAACAGCAGCGAAATATATTAAGCAAATTCATCAGTAACGGTGACGACAACGACCAATTCAAAATACACACACACACACGTTCTCGCTCGGTCTTAGATCAGGTCTCTCTCTCTCTCTCTCTCTCTCTCTCTCTCTCTCTCTCTCTCTCTCTCTCTCTCTCTCTCTCTCTCTCTCTCTCTCTCTCTCTCTCTCTCTCTCTCTCTATGATGAGTGGACAGTGACTGTCCTCCTGTGTGCTGCCTGAAAGCTCTCAGCCTTATCCACAGATCGGTTCACATGACCTCTGACCTTGAAGACAGTGCTGGCGACTACGAGTCCGGCACACCATTTTCAAGACCTTGGTGAACTATACACACACACACACACACACACACACACACACACACACACACACACACACACACACACACACACACACACACACACACGTGAGATAAAGGCAAAAAGAGTTGGACAAAAGAGAAAAATCAAACAGCTGTTAGTGCAGAAATGAAGCCAAGCAAGAACCGACGAGAGGGGCAGAAATATTCCATCGAGTAAGACGTGGACACAGAAAGTTTGATAAAGAAGATGGAGAGGGAGTGTCAAGGAGTAAAAAAATGGAATGTAAGAAATGAAAGGTACAAAGTGGAGGAAATGGGAAGAGGAAGGGAGGGCAGGTTCTCAGAGTAAAGGCCTTTAAGTGTTTTTTTTTTTTTTTCATCCGTCGGACCGCTGCACTTTCAAATTACTTTGTTTTAATAATGGGAGAAAAGAACACTAGTTTACGTTTCAAAAGACATCTCCCGCTCCATGCTGCTTACTAAGATTCCAGAACTCAGGAGCACATTGCTGCCTAATACATCATTCCTAGTTAGTGTACTTGTCGCCCTCTTGTGTATTTAAACCTCTGTGACTCAAATGCTTCCTTAACACGATTAATTTCCCTAAGTCTGGGCGTCTTGGAATAGTTCTTCCTTTAAAACTTCCTTGCAAACATTGCCAAGACTCACATTAAACTCTCAACTTGAACTCAGCAAGTAACATAACCCATTAAGCAGGACAGGTTACCATTTTTTTTCTATGCATTCCTCTTCTATAACCTGCTTTATAGCTTTATTTATAAGTCACAGTAATACGCTGCGACAGAGGTCATGCATAAATCATTAGCGTACTTATGTAACAAATCATGACACGCGCAGAATCATATCAGCTCATTTACTTGGTGTTTATCAATTATTTCATCCCATCGCGTACTGTTAAATACAATTATTTTAGTCGTCATTAGGATTAATGAATAATTTATACGCGAATATTTCGCTTCAGATTCACGATATGTCATGCCATGCTTTGACGCTTCATCACTTTCATTAAAAGATGGTGAGAGAGAGAGAGAGAGAGAGAGAGAGAGAGAGAGAGAGAGAGAGAGAGAGAGAGAGAGAGAGAGAGAGAGAGAGAGAGAGAGAGAGAGAAGAGAGAGAGAGAGAGAGAGAGAGAGAGTGGGGGGGATAAGAATAAAGAAAAAAAAATGTACTAAATCTATTGTCAACTTTGAATCAAAGAAATAACGGCTGAGCTACCTCAAACAAAATCAAAACTTATCTTCATGACTTTTCTTTGTATTTCACATTTACTAAAATGGCGGCACTATGTGCATCATTTATGCCCTCCTCAACACACTGCCATCCATGATCAACCTGAATTCTTTAGGTCCCTAGGTAATAGAGCGACGTGTACACGTTTGGGGAACAACACTCGCGAAGGACAACGATTAGCAAACAATATTCAATTATTTCTTCATCTACTGCTTTTACTGGGAAATTCAAAACATAACAAAAACCTTTGTTTACCTTTCTCAAGGAAGCGTTCGCTGCAGCGATGGCCAGTGATGGCGGCCTTGGTGGTCCCTGCAGGAGTGAAGGAGCAGGCGACGGTGGTGTGGTGGTGACGCTGGCTGTAGGGTCACATGAAGGCCTCAGCGGGGTTCAGTCCATCGTACTCTTACCATAAAAGCTTGGCAAGACGACAGTCCACGTGGCCCAGACATTCACGTCTGCCTGCACCTGTTTTAGGCGGAAGTGGATGGAGCAGCAGTCATTATCATTATACTAATGATAAATTATATTACTGATTTGATATTTCATTATTGCAGTGTTAAAAACAAAGGGAAGTAAGAGAGACCACACTTTAATTACTAGGATAATAGATATACTAATCACATTATCATTAATATTGTTGTGTACACCCCTTCCAACCTTCAGGCGTGGTCGTGTACACATTTACCACTGCAGCAGCCCAGGGCGGTCAGCACACACAGCAGGGATCCACGACGGGTTCGTTTGGCTAGTCGGTGCGAGGCACACGCATACGACACCTGTCTGGACTCAACAGACTACTGAGAGGGAGGGGCAGCAAAACAGTCTCAATGGCACCCCTGTCTTTATTGTCCACACAGAACAGGACACGAGGCACACTAACACGCTACATTACAAGTAAGGCTCGTACCACCGGGCTTCACTCAGCAAAGCGTCTATGTCTTTGGGTAGTGCGTCCCACCTAACAGCGGCACTGCACACCACACTACAGAGTCACAGCTCGCCAACAGCGTCTCACCATTGTCTCTTCCTATGTCTACTCCGTAACAGACCAAGCAGGTGTCACACACATACATCAGCGTCAGGTAGTCATTGTCTCAGATTGCACACACACAATCCTCACAGCATGCCCCAGGGTGTAGTCACGTAGTGGCAGCGGCGGGCGACTAGCGCCGTAGCCTAACATAAAGGAGAGCGTATTGCAGACTGTCGGCACAGGTGTTGCGTAGACGGGAAACGGTCTCTCTCTCTCTCTCTCTCTCTCTCTCTCTCTCTCTCTCTCTCTCTCTCTCTCTCATGGGTGCTGCTACAGTTCTTTATTTAAGGTCGGTCCCTCCGTGATTAGCCAGCACACTGTTGCTCTCCCGACCAATCACCTTCCATGCCACTTCCGGTCTGTCCAAGCTGCCTCAGCTTTCAGCTCATGCATCATTGCCAATGCCTAACTTCACTAACCGGCGGCACAGTGCTACCAACGTCACCCCCCACCGCCGCAAAAATAATATGATCACTTCAGGAAAACACAAAGTAATGCAATTTTCAAATTTCACAAAATGATACAAGTGTAGATACATAATCACTTACGAGTTAAACAATGTTGGCCATAATTACATTTCACGCAGTCCCTGCCACTAGCATCTGGCGGGCACACGAGAGCACCATGACCAAGGCAGGCAGCCCACAGTGCACCACAGCAGTCCGTCTCCATGCGCGCACAAGCTCCCTCCCACCACCACCAAGTACTGCTATTACTTATTAAACCATTGGTGTTCTCTAAATTTTAAGGAACGCAATGGAGAAATTGAATGGAGGACACACCAGCGGTATGAATGCATGCCGTAACTATAAAACCGTAACTATAAAACTTACGTAAGGAATAAAGCTGTACCTCTTGGACGGACTCACGCACTCACAACACAAGCCAAGACGACACTGATCAGGCGAGGAGGGATACAGGGTACACGAATCTGATTGTTTTATGGGAAACCGGAGATAAATTTGATTGGTGCAGGTGAGTCGTGACGTGTGTATGTGTGTGTGTGTGTGACGTTGGTAATAGGCAGGTGCCAGGCGTTCCTCAGGCCTCACATCTTTAACACACGTAGACCTTTATGCCCCACCCATATGTTTACAGGGTACCTCTTATCCACACTTCGTCTTGGAAGAATACAATCAGGTATGCAAAAAACACTAACACCTGCGCAACCAGAAGCGCGTTGTGGAGGTGACAAAATATTCAAACTAGCATGTGCGCGCCACAAGCCTTCCAGCCTTCTGCGCACCAGTCCTCCGCCACCTCCGACGCGCAACGGATAATTAGTGCTTGTAGGAGCTCCAGCAAGTCTTATATGGAATTTTGCAACCACAATCATGTAACTACAAAATAGTCTTCCCTTAAATCCTCTTTCTCAAGATTCACTAGTGTTCCACCACATTCGTTACTAGTAACAAGACCGGCACTACTTGATAACACCGCCATTTAAGTTTCGCCTTTCCGCAACACACACATGAACACAAATGATTTTTCTGTTCGTGAGAATTCATTTATCACGCTCTAAGTGCTTCATGATTTTGTTGGCATTGTTTCCGTCGTTCTCACGCAACTTGATAGTGGTTTCGTAATTCTAGCTTATTGTTAGAACTGTTAAGAAACATCGCACGGACAGATAGCCCTATATTGCCTTGCTTCACAATTAACATTTTATTTATAAACTCTATTAATTCACGTAACTGGTCACGCATACCCTGGGAACTTACGAGTCAAAAGCTGCACCTTCTTATAATACATATAAAATAGGAAAATTCGTATGGTCACATCACTCTGTCATCTGTTCGCTTCAGTAAGGCAAATTTTATTCCTAGAAAGTTCGAGCACAAGACTCAACTTCCCAGTAAATGACAGACAGGAAAAGAAAAGTGATGGTCATTCACTTTTAGAAGTACATACATTCCATTGCCGTCAAGCCACACCGAGCCCAGTGACAAGAAGAGCTGCAAGATTCTGTCAGGGTGAATATACGCCCGGTGGCACGCGAAGCCATTGTGTTCTCTGATGTAAGAGGAAATGGAGCCAGTGACGACTTGGTGGATTACAGTGTCATGCGACGTGACACCCATGAATATTATGATTACCGAGAGAGAGAGAGAGAGAGAGAGAGAGAGAGAGAGAGAGAGAGAGAGAGAGAGAGAGAGAGAGAGAGAGAGAGAGAGAGAGAGAGAGAGAGAGAGAGTTAGCAAAGATTAAATTAACCTAATATTTTTTTTCTCCTTTATGTCCATCCAAACAGTTTATTATAGTGATTTAAATGTTAACAAAAGACGACTAAAGCAGTGAAAGGGTTAAACATAGAACGTAGTGTATAGTGCCTCTCATCGTGAACGCTCGCAGGGAAAAGTTGCCAAATACACCAGGCAGTTTAATTCGTGAGTTGACCAGATGCTCTCCTGAAAGATTTAAATGGTACAGGAAGGTGAAAAGGGTGAAACGGCAGAGTGACCCGGCTTGGTGTGGAAACGTTACGCTATTTTATCTTTTACTTTAACTTCTAGTTGTCCCTTCTCTTTGGAAACTATGCCTCGTCTGCTAAGTCGGCCAAATCAGTCAGTTAAAAAGAATACATACATACAAAAATAAAGGCTTAGGAAACAGCCGTAAACACTTCCGTAATACAATATAATAACAGCACAGGCGAAACATATAACTACATGCACGTTATACTCGAACTGTTGAAAAAAATGCATCTGCTATATACGACATACAAGAAAAAAAAAAGCAACAAATGAATAATTGAGTCAACATCAAAGAATAATAGGAAATATACGAAAAAATGAATATATCCCACTAACATAATGTGGATGATTACAATATTGGGACGTGAGGTTGTCGTGATAGGGAGTAACTGCGTAATCAGGCGACACACACGCGACACCCCGACACAGCCAGGGCGGGGGACGTGGCACGGAAGGCGCCATATTACACCCATTCATATTTTTTAATCAAACATTTCTTTTCTTCTCTCTCTCTCTCTAGGTCAATCTAAACGAAGAGAAAAAGAGATCTCGCTGGTAGCAGTGTTCCCTTCAGTAAAATATCTATTGGTCGTATAATAAATATTACATCCATTTATATATTTTTAGTAATTTTTTTTTTTCTGTAAGAGAGAAAAATCAGGTTGAAAGTGATATTTCCTTCAGTAAAAGTAATATATCAGTATAATGAAGACCACCACGGAAGCTATCATCCGCATGTCTTTTCCTTTTCACTATTATTTTTGTTTTCTCATCATTCTTTCACCTTTCATCCCTTCATTCTTTCATATTTTCTTTCCCTAATTTACACCTGCCATTATGATCACACACAGAAAAAAAATATAAAGGTTCCTATTATTTTTTTCCCAAGGGTAAAAAAAAAAAAAAAAATACAAAAATTAATAACGGCTCATCATCGTTGTGACTGACCTGCAACCTGACCTGAATGGCATTTTTCTAGTATATTCTTTCATTTTTTTACGTAGTTCTGAAGAGTCACGTGAAAAATATGATAACACGGTTGCTTAAACTAAATCACATATACTCGTACATGAAAATAAAGTCATAAGAATACATATCTTTTTTCCACCACGTTCACCCTGACAGACTTTTCTTACACTCTCCACACGTCAGTCAAAACGTGACCACGCGGCAAACGGAATTACTAAGCGTGAAGATCCGTCGGGCTCACACTACTGCTTTAATTCCCTGTTGCCGCAGCGAACCAACGGCACACAGAAGTACCTTGAATGACGTGTGAGAAGAAAATACATGAATCACATCGAGAAGGATTTTCCGATCAATCAATTCGGAAAAATGTAGAACAAAGAGCCACGAACATATTATAAGATTACTGAAATTTACAGGAAATAAAGTATATGCAAAACATGTAGATATTTTTCTTTAAATGAATGGGGTTTCGTTTTTTCTTTTGTTTACAACATAAAACTTGCATTGTGAGCCTATGGAATTAGTTGATTTTTCCATATTATAATACAAAAAAAAAAAAAAAAAATAATAATAATAAATAAATGAAATAAAAGTCTGGATCTGGCATAGATAGAAACAAAATACTTTGTACCCAAATACTCTCACACTACAACACTACAACCGGGGCAGCTCTTCTTACCCACTCCTATATTTACAACCGTGTCACTCTCCCTCCTGTTACATTACTCCCCGCCCATACAACTCCTTCTTCTAACTTCCCTATTCTCTTTCCTGTGTGTTCGAGTTCCTGTTACTTCTACACATTTATTTTCCCTTTACTCTCCTTCCTCTAATCCTCTTTTCCACTGCCTTCCAAGAACTAGCTAAGCCCCGACTTCTCTCACTATTCTATCTCAGAGAATTCATCATACAATTAAATATTTTTGTTTAAAGGATAATAAACACACACACACACACACACACACACACGCACACACACACACACACACACACACACACACACACACACACACACACACACACACACACACACACACACACACACACACACACACATACACACACACACGTCCCATCACAACCACCACCTCCATCAGTCACACGATGAAGCAGAGAACAGTCCTTGAAGTCTCTCGAGGCTCCTCCACTTCCCTTCCTCCAACTTACGGCTGATACTAACCCATAACTCCGGGTGTCGCTGAGGGGCATGGAGGAGACGGGCAAGAACAGTGAAGGGAGAAGTGTAGCGCTGCAGAGGAGAGAGAGAAGTGAGCAAGTGAGGTGACGAGGTACGGAGGTGGGAGGTAAAAGAGAAGTTTAGAAAATGAGAAAAGACAAGACAAGGAATACAAGGAAACAGTAGAGGAGAATGAGGAGAACGAGAGTAGTGAAAAGTGTACAAAAAACGATAAAGAAAGAAGGGATATGGATAATTCTTCTTCATACGTACATTATATCTATCATATCTATTACTCTATCTATTACTCATAAGAATATCTGCATGTATAAAGAATTATAAAACAAACCACAACGCTTACACTTACAGTTGTACCTCCAATCATTTAAAAAAACAAAGAACAAGACCAAAAATACATAGAGGGACATGACAAACAATAAGGGCAACTTAAACTTAAGCGAAAAAAAAAAAAAAAAAAAAACGAGCACATTAGAGTGGGGGTGAAGTGGCCCAGGGGAACTATCGCCAGGCATCATCGGCGTGCCCTCTCTGGGAACGACTGTAAGAGTGCGAGGCGTTAAACCACGTTTCTTCGAAGGATCAATAGTCTTACGCCACGTTAACCTTGAGGGATTATGATCACCGTGAATCCTGAGATGAGTTAGGACATGCTGAAGGGGAGTGAAAAGATGTAAGCCAAGCACTGGAAGACTAAGAAAAGAGTAATAGGATGAGGTGGCAAGCTGAATGAGAAGAGGGATGACAGAGGATTGACATGACAAAAGAAAACGAGAGTAAAGTATGGACGTATTTCATGGATGGACAGTAAGTATCACTGTGCTGACTACCCTGACAAGAATCACCACTACCACCACCACTAGTACTGTCAACATCGCAACAACCATTGACATAACAGTATTTTCATACCAACAGCAAATTATTTTCCACTAACATCACGTCGACCATCAACCGCCTCTTCATAAAAGGACACTCATCCCCACCACTCATTTGATTACCACCGAAATTCAGAAACGCTCCGCTTTCTCACCACGACTATTTTCAAAGGCCACAGAGATGATTAGTTGGGTTGTTAAGAGTGTTTCTCCTTTTAATAAAATATAAATCTCGTTAATTTGTCCCTAGAACCCTAAAGATACCTTAAAAACTGGTATAACTTCAACTAAAGACTTTTGGATGTAGTAGAGGTGTTGCGAATATGGTGACTAGCGCCGCCTCCACTTCAGTCCTGCCCTGGAAGGGAATATAAGCACGCCATGTTTACCTCTTCTTACTTGTACCGGGAATTTTGCCTGATTTTCTCATGTAAAGTGGCCGTGATATAGTGAACTATAATCAAACCCAAAGAGCTTCAACAAAGATGAAAAAGTGACGAAAATTACGTAACACAAAAATAGTGAACGTGATACTTCATTAACTAAGGTAAAAAAATACCTAAAGGGAGAAGAGGCTGTTACGAATGTGGAAGTTATAATCTAACAGTTTGCTTTGGTATAAAGAGAGAATGATCATTTTAAGGTTAATTTTGATATGAAAAAAAAACAAGTAAAAAGTTCATTTACAAACAAATGCTACAAGGGAAACCACACATTTGTAACTATTCTTTGACAATACCACTGCATCCCTTATCGATTCACGTTACTTGGTGAAGGAGTGTTTCATTAAGCAGGCCATAAATTAAGGAAGTGCTTGCATCAACGCTTATTGGCCAACTTCTCCTCCCACTGATTAATGGCACTGGCACTGCTACACACGAGAGAGAGAGAGAGAGAGAGAGAGAGAGAGAGAGAGAGAGAGAGAGAGAGAGAGAGAGAGAGAGAGAGAGAGAGAGAGAGAGAGAGAGAAGGATGGATAGGCTTTTCACTGCTAGTTAGTTATGGATTTCATTATTTCTCTTTTCCCAGTAAATCTTTGTTGTGGAAATAAGTTTAAAAAAAGAAATTCCTTAATTTTTACCACAGCAGAAGTACAATTAAGTAGCTCACATTTGTATCATTGTTTACGTTAATCATCTCACATCCAAAACTTTCTCTCACGAATTCTTCTTCCATAAAGCCTTGCAGATACAAAGACGAAGGATTATTTCA
>NC_087164.1:15742422-15767422 GCF_035594125.1 Scylla paramamosain
GCGGTCCTGGAGTTAAGGCACCGTCAAATATCATCTCAACTTTACATGGGCGGTCGAATTTGGTTCGCTGACATTGTGTGTGTGTGTGTGTGTGTGTGTGTGTGTGTGTGTGTGTGTGTGTGTGTGTGTGTGTGTGTGTGTGTGTGTGTGTGTGTGTGTGTGTGTGTGTGTGTGTGTGTGTGCAAGCATGTATGTGTGTTTGCTTCGTGCCAACAACAAATGTAAACTCCAAAATATTGTACCATTTACGACGAGGTAAAGAAAGTAACGAAAGAAAAAGAGAAAAGTAGGAAGAAAGGCACACACAAAGAAGAAGAAACTGAAACAAACAGACAGAGGAAAACACCACGAAAGATTAAAGGGTGGGAAAGGAGGGAAGAGAGGAGGGAGGGTTGGGTAAGAGAGTGAATGGAATGGAAAATGACAAGGAACCGTATTAAGTTAAGCCATGCCGGTTTGTAATGGAAAAGCGACACAGACATATAATGAGAGAGAGAGAGAGAGAGAGAGAGAGAGAGAGAGAGAGAGAGAGAGAGAGAGAGAGAGAGAGAGAGAGAGAGAGAGAGAGAGAGAGAGAGAGAGAATGATAGGTAAAGATCAAGTAAGAAGAAAACAGAAGAAAGGAAGGAAAGAAGGAAAGAACGAACGAAGGAAGGAAAGAAAAACAAGATAAATAAAAGAAGAATCAAGTTACGGTAAGGCAAAAATAGTCTTATCTTATTTTCTTTCCTTCCTCTTCCTACACCCAAATCTTCCTTAAATCCACTCCTTTCTCTTTCTTGGGGTCCATTCCTATCTCTTCCTGGAATCCATCTCCACACAACATTCTTCTCCAGTTTCCCCCTTTCCCATCCCTTCCTTTCTCCATTTATCCGCATCTCTCTCCGTTTATCTCTCTCTCCCTCCCGTTGCCCATTCTTCTAAGCTGTGGTCTGGCAGCTTGAATCTCTTCTGCTTATGCTTTCCTTCCTTTCTCCACTTTCTTCTCTTCCGCGTTTTCTTCTGGCACCTTGCATCGCTCTCTTCTCTCTCCCTACTGCCCTGGATAAATTCTTTCTTGTCTCCTTTCTTCCCTCCACGCTTCCCAGCCACATTTCTGCCTCACTCTGCTCCCTCTTCAGCTACAGCTACCAAGATCCAACTCTCCTCTCCTGTTCCCTCAGACACATCAGAGGTAAGCCTATAATAACACATATACCCCAACGAACATCATCGAGCACACCTGAAGGCACTAAGACTGAAGGAGGAAAAGTGTCGTCACCGCACACACACACACACACACACACACACACACACACACACACACACACACACATACTTAGTAGTTGAATCTGGAACACGGAGGAAATGGAGAAACAATTAAGGAAGTTAGATAAATAAAAAAAAAAAGATAATGAGAGCGACGACGGTTCTCTTGTAAAAAGTTAACAGCAGGAAAGGAGTACGGCGAGAGAGAGAGAGAGAGAGAGAGAGAGAGAGAGAGAGAGAGAGAGAGAGAGAGAGAGAGAGAGAGAGAGAGAGAGAGAGAGAGAGAGAGAGAGAGAGAGAGAGAGTTTTCGCTCTATCAGTCTTCCTCGTTTTATTGTCCAACTTCGTCACAGAAAAAGAGAAAGAAAACTCATCTGGAGTCAGTGAAATATTGGCTTCTTCCTTTCTTTATGTCTGCTACTGGGTCCTTCTGCACAATATAGCAATCAGCGGCCATGAAGCCTTCCTTTTAATATCCCGTTCTCTCTCTCCCCCCACTGTCTATATGGCTGGCTGACCGGCTCTCTCTCTCTCTCTCTCTCTCTCTCTCTCTCTCTCTCTCTCTCTCTCTCTCTCTCTCTCTCTCTCTCTCTCTCTCTCTCTCTTAATTAGTTAATCAATTATTCTATTAAAGTTAATTAAGATTATCCTCGCACATTTTTTTTAAGGTCCAGAACTAGAAAAGATCCACATTTTTTTTTATTCAGAATTGCAGATTTCAGAATCCAGAAAAGTAGAAGAAAATATCAATTCAAAAGTTCATATGAATCAAAGTGCGTTTTTTTTTACTATGGAGAATTTTTTAAAGCGAATATTGATAATCCTTGCACCGTTCGTATAATGTCATTCATGTCTTTAACACCCGCAAGTATTTAATTAAGAAACATTTCTGTATCGTCAGGTAAATTTTATGAGATCGAAAAAATACCAAAATTTTTGAGATATGATTTACCTTTGAGATTACAGATTTGAAAAAAAAAATTCTGATCTAGAAAGTTATCTTCAATCAGTAGCATAGTTTTCGAGTGTAAGTTGTATGTAAAGTGAATTATAATTTTGCAATAACTGTAATAACTGCCTTATTACTATTATTATTATTATTATTATTATTATTATTATTATTATTATTATTATTATTATTATTATTATTATTGTTGCTGTTGTTGTTGTTGTTGTTTTGTTTTTATTAGATACTATAATTATCACCGTCATCACCATCATCGTCATCATCATTACCCATGAATATAAGGGCCTGAGGTGGCGCAGTGTTCCGTGGCCCACACTCATTTGACAAAGAGGCTCTTAATCTACCTGTTTATTTAAAGAGACCAAAACGGTGAAAGCCATTTTTTTCCCTCTTGCTTCAGAAAATAAACGAACATACAATTGCAATCCAGCGGTTCACGGCTTTGCTTTCCGTCTTAACGCATGCAGCTGAGGAGCCATCCTTGCAGGAGCGCTGCTGTAGCTCCCAGTTTTTGGTGAAGCTACTTGTCGCGAACAAACAGCTGCACCAAGATTATCGTGGAGAAAAAGCATGTTACTTGTTGTTTTTGTGGCGTAAATTGTCGCTTACTGCTGCCTGTCAAGTTTGCGTCTCTCTTACTTTCCAGAATGGCACTGTAGAAACTTTCATAACCCAAAAGTGGCGACTCTCGGAATCCTTTTTTTTTTTTTTTTTTTTTTTTCTGAAGCATGAAATTCTATCTGAAGAAAAAATCTGCCATGTACTGCACGAAATTTGGAAACTGGTTTTACTATGCCTCACTCCCCTCGATATGTATGTACGTACAATATATACATAGCACGAATTAAGATGGATATCATATACAAAATACCAGTGTTCGACATTGCGCGGGTCATTTTACTTTGTGCTCAGGTCTAACGCCGCCACTTGACTGGCTTAAATATTTATCCTGAAAACAAAGATGCCTGTATACGGAATCAAGTTTATGTATACTCCCATCCAGCTAAGCGAGTACCAGCAGCGCGTCGCCCGAACCAGGGCGCAGGCTGCCCTTTGGGGCCGCGAGCAGGCCCGCAGGTTTGCCGCGGCCAAGGCGAAGAAGGGTAAGGGTAATCATGTCAAACAGGACCCTCCTCCTGTGAAGGACAAAGAGGTCGTAACAGTGGGCGTTGAGTACACCCGGATGAAGGCCCCCCCCCCCCAGGAGGACGTCTTCCTGCAGAGCGGCCCTACAATGACTGTGGTGGTCACTGGCGCGCAGGCAGCCCAGAGAGAGGTCCTCCTTCTGCAGGAGGGTCCTCCAGCGGCGGAGGTGGCAGCCACTGGCGAGCAGGCCAACCAGGGGGAGGTCCTCCCCATGCAGGACGGCCCTTCAGTGGCTGTGGCGGCCACTGGAGAGCAGGCTCTCGAGGGGGAGGGCCTTCCCCTTCAGGACAGCCCCTCAGTGGAGGCAGAGGGGGCAGAGGAAGGCAGGGCGCGGCAGGTGCGGCGTATCTGCCGCTCTCTCTCTCTCTCTCTCTCTCTCTCTCTCTCTCTCTCTCTCTCTCTCTTCACACACGTTTCTTTGTGTTCAGTGCACGTCTCGCCCCTTATCTCCCCGCCCCTATTGCTGTCGCGGAGCTGAGGGCGGCCTCTATGTACTCTTAAAAGGCAAGTTATCAGCAGTGTTCCTCAGGGTTATGTCCCGTCACCTCTTCCCTTATTCATGTCCATCATTTCTTTACCTCCGCGTCGTGTCTCATTTGCAGGGTCGCGGTGCTGTGGTTCTGTCGCGGTGGTAAGGGCGGTGGCTGTCCTTCAAAGGGGCCGTAGGTTGTCGGGTTGTTGTGAGTGGTGTTCATTTAAGATTATCTGTTAAACTTTCTGGAGCAGACAATATTAACTCTTGATGATTAAGGAATTAGTCTTTAATTACTGTGTACTGTACTCAAATTAATGTAGGCAAGTGTTTTTTATATCGTTCACTTGACAATGGGGAGGTATGGGACGCATGCCGTCTGTCTGTCTGTCTGTCTATTTGTCTGTATATAATGGACCTCCGTGGAAAATAATGGCTATTATGTAGACTAACAATCCATAGCTAAACTGAGAACAGAGAAAGGAGATGGAAGGGTAATGTGATGAGAGAGAGAGAGAGAGAGAGAGAGAGAGAGAGAGAGAGAGAGAGAGAGAGAGAGAGAGAGAGAGAGAGAGAGAGAGAGAGAGAGAGAGAAACACGCCGTGATTCTATTTACACCTTTCAGTCGAGACTTCAAGGCAAATATTTGCAGGAGCTACATTTTTTCTTTTTCTTTTCTTTGTCAGCGAGGAACTGTACTCGCACGCCGCATGCCTGAGTTTGCATTCAGCTCGTGCTCGGTCCTGGAGTTGTTTGGTCCTCAATCAACTCAATGTTGGATGAAGGAGAGACAATTTTTGCTCAAGCTCTGATCTAAGTGGAAGAGAGAGAGAGAGAGAGAGAGAGAGAGAGAGAGAGAGAGAGAGAGAGAGAGAGAGAGAGAGAGAGAGAGAGAGAGAGAGAGAGAGAGAGAGAGAGAGAGAGAGAGACTTATTTTTGAACACGATTGTGCCTGTAGTGGGGGGTGAGCTATAGATATTCCTAAAAGCAGCATAAATCGGTCGGGGCAACTTGAGGAGTAACTAATGTATGCACAACCTTTACTAAACAACCCAAAGAAAGTGAAAAATTTACTGCAATAATAATTACTGATAAATCATTTACATTTTATCTTGTTCTGTTCCTATGTATACGTATGTGTGGTAATGACATCTGAAGGAAAATAATCGCACCAATCCTGTGTATTCCCTTGGCTCCATCAAGTGCTGTCATCGTGGACAGGTTCAGGACAAGTAACAAATTATTCATTGATCTTACCCGTTGGAATGGAGCCTCAATAACAACATAACTAACACTACTACACCAGCATAAACAGCATAAAAAACAAGACAAGTACCACCATCATTAGCAGCACCAGCAACAGCAGCACTAGCAGGAGCAGCAACAGTACAACAGCATCCCCATTAAATAACTAGTGACAGCATAAGTAACGACAAAAACAACACAACCATTACCATCAACAGCATTAGTGTAAGATCATTAGTGCAAGACCATCATCGTCACCAACACGTCTGTCAGCCAGTGAAGGTGGATAGATCATTTTACAGGTGTCTCTTGACTCGTTTCGTTCATACTGTACTACTGCTGCGGTCGCAACAACACGCATACCACCCATCCTAATGCTGCCATCACTGCCAACCAACATTCATCCTACCACTGCCATTACTACCAGCAGCACTACTAACTAACACTCATCTGGCCATCGCCACTATCATCAGCACTATCAACAAACAGTCATTCAGCTACAACCTCTAAAAATAGCAAACGAGTAATACAGTACTCCGTTAAAAAAAATAGTGGGGTTACGTTCCAAAAATGCCACTGGAAATTGAAAGCCGCGGAAATGTTTTGTTGTACAGGAATGGGAGTTATTTTTGCATCAAAATAAAAGATATGCACGTGATACGTATGTGTATTTGACACAAACCACTATTCCACAATATGATTTGTTGAAAGTAAATGTTAGGATGAATACCACATCAGTGTTGCGCACTTGTATGTTGCAGTTACAACACTTCCACATGGCAACACCATAAGACATGAGGCGGCAGTAAGTGCACAGCGGTGGTGGCTCGTGTGTTGCCTGGCGGGCGGTGGATACCTGAGTGAGCCGCTTCAGCTGTAACAGGCAGGGAGAGCGCCACGGAGCGGAGGGCAAGGGTGACTGGAAGCTGGGGAACACAAAACTGCCCTCTACCGGCAAGCAGGAAAACTTGCGGTGTGAAACTTCGCGCGCTGTTCGAAATCTAAAAATCACGATGTTTGTTTTTATTAACATTAAAATAAAAATATTTTCATGGATTTCCTAACACTCGTGGGAATTCGAGGATAGACACAATGGATGAATCCCTTTTGAAGAGAGAGGTGGATGAGAAAACTTGTTTCGTTACATTATGGAAATATACATACGAGAGCCTCTTCACTCTCCTCGCGTATTATACTGTGAGCAGGGAGTACAGTGGCAGTATTTCTCCAAATCGACATCATGCGGAAGAGAAACTTTATAGCTGTTGACGCCTCTTGGATATCAAAGAGAGAGAGAGAGAGAGAGAGAGAGAGAGAGAGAGAGAGAGAGAGAGAGAGAGAGAGAGAGAGAGAGAGAGAGAGAGAGAGAGAGAAAGGCTACAAGCAATGTACTTTTGCTACCACTTCTTACGCTTTCTTTGCACTGCGAAAATGTTCTGCCATCTTTATTGTCAGTCTTTTCCTTTCTGTATACCATTCAACATTTATCTCTTCAGTATTAATGTAAGTGTGCGTGTGTGTGAGTGTGTGTGTGTGTGTGTGTGTGTGTGTGTGTGTGTGTGTGTGTGTGTGTGCGTGTGCGTGTGTGTTTTAATCACTACGGTTACCTGACGGCCTCGGGACATGGTAAGCTGTTCCCCTACAGAACAGTGACCAATCTTTGGATAGGACTGAGACCACGCACACATCACGCACCGGAAGTGTGAGGTCACAACCAATCGGCTTACATGCCTTGTTTACTTACTGTTGGTGAATAGCGGCTACACACTAGGAGGCTTGCCCATCTGCCTCTCCACTCGCTGGACTTGAACCCAGGTCTTCTTAGTTGAGAGCCGAGCGTGCTCACCACTATACCACGCGATGTGTGTGTGTGTGTGTGTGTGTGTGTGTGTGTGTTGCCTCTCCACACCTGTTATCAGCCTCCCCTTCCCCTTTGCTCCGCCAGCCCCTGCCACGTATCTGCCCTTCCCTTCCTCACACTCCTGCCGTGGGCCATCGATCCGGCGCGCCCCTCAACCACTTCCCTTCCCTCGTGTCCTCAATTTTCCTCAATATTACGACGCCAGATTTGCATACTACACCCATTATTGACTTCATATTTACAGCCGCTAAGCAAATGGCTGATACACCGATAGCCGACGTACTATATGAGCGCTATCTTATTTTTGATGGGTTTGCAATATTGCTGCTGACCTATTTATGTTGGGCGGTGCATCTTGCAAGATTGAGGAGGCGGCAAAGGAAGTGGAGTAAGAGAAGCAGGCGGAGGGGAAAGAGAAAAAGGAAAAAGAGAAACCTGTGACCAATACCTCTTCATTATCACTTTTTTTGTTTCTTTTTGGCATCACATTTCTCTGATTCACTAATTTAGATAAAAGAAAGAAAAGAGAAAGACAAACCGAGAATTCGAGATTCCTTCGTGTTAGAATCACAATTTCTCGTAAAGATGGCGACAAGATGAAGTTTGTTGTTGTGCACTGAACACTTGCAATACTTTGAAATTCGTTGTATTCTCTCGGCACAGCCACCGTCTCGTTGATCTACTACTCCCAGCACACGGCACAAGAAAACACGAAAAGTCAGAGTAATCCTGACTCCTTCTCGTGTGGTATGCTCTGTATCATAATAATCACAGCTTAGCGAAACCTGTAGGTCCCAGAATCATCCACAAACACGGCAAGGAGTCGCCTCGGCCTCGCCAGATGCCAGTGTTGCTTCAATCACGACTCACAGACGCAGGAAAGATGGCAAAGAAAATCTTTGCTCAGTATTTTAGTTGCAAGAATGTTGCCGCTAATTGAATAGGACACGAATTCAATCTGAGTTGATGAAAAGTTCGACGTTGTGTTTCGACAATGTTTGTTGTTCATTACGTCTTGTTGTTTTAGTTGTGTTCTTTGTTGTTGTTGTTTGTAATTATGTGGCTTGCTCTCAAACATTAATTTTCTGTGAAACTATGTAGCTGCCCCTAATCTTAGTCTCATTATTAAATGTAGCAGGCATCATCATCCTCACCATCATCATCATAGTCTCCCTCCATCCATCTTTTATCAAGCTTGCACTCATCCAAGACTCAACGCTTCCCTCCCAAAGCCGCAACACTCCATGAACGCACAACCAAAATCCATAAGCTCGCATGTCCAACTTAACGAAATATTAACTACCAACTCACACACACACACACACACACACACACACACACACACACACACACACACACGAAGGGAAGAAGCAAGTGAATATGATACGAAGCTTGAGAGAAGTCGTATGTTCGAGTACGTAACATAAACGCAATAGGAATTAATGTACAGCCTCTATACAAAACCATCGCTGCCTGTGTTGAAATCGAAGTCAAACAGTAACAACACTGCCTGGTTTATGTCTTCTCTGCTGCTTCCTACTAATGTTCGTGAGTAGCCGCCATTACTTTCCTCCAAAAACTAAAAGGAATAAAAACGACCGTCGCGGGAAAAATGAAAACTTGCTGACATATTACCCGATATCCAGAAGCACCCCATAACTCAGCCTCGTAAATTCTAAAAGTATTTAAGCTACTTGACAGTCGAGAGAGAGAGAGAGAGAGAGAGAGAGAGAGAGAGAGAGAGAGAGAGAGAGAGAGAGAGAGAGAGAGAGAGAGAGAGAGAGAATCCCCGAAATCCCTATATATCGTCTCCTCCCGATCTCTCTCTCTCTCTCTCTCTCTCTCTCTCTCTCTCTCTCTCTCTCTCTCTCTCTCTCTCTCTCTCTCTCTCTCTCTCTCCTTTGTGTGCCTTGCCTGTCACTTCACTGCCCTGGGAACACTTTCATCCCCCTTTCTTCCTCTAGTTCTCCTGACTTCCATTCGCCTACTTTTCCTTTCTCTTCTTGCTTTTCTTTCTCACGTTGGTTTCCGAATGCGTCTCCACACTCGCCTCTATATCCACCTGGGAATGAAAGTCTCTAGCTGCCACACCGGCGGGCATCGTGAAGGATCATACTCGAGATCATGTGAACAGTTATGGAAAACCTTTGTGATGTGAAGAAAACTGTATAGATTTGACAGTTATTGAATAGTGAATGCGTCCATGTGTGT
This sequence comes from Scylla paramamosain, assembly GCF_035594125.1. Taxonomy (NCBI): domain Eukaryota; kingdom Metazoa; phylum Arthropoda; class Malacostraca; order Decapoda; family Portunidae; genus Scylla; species Scylla paramamosain. Next base: position 15,751,573 of record NC_087164.1, read on the forward strand.
GAGGCTGGAGGGAGGGTGAGTTCTTTACTATTACTGTTTCAGCTTCAATAAAAGTAGTCTTAAGGAAACGTTAGGTAATTGTAAAGAAACCTCCAAGGTACATTCTGTTGCCAAAAGCGCCAGACACACTCAGGAGGGAAAACTCATCCCATTGCCATTCTGTGAGGAGAGTTTATGAGTTTCATGAGGCCCCGGAGGCTGAAAGGGGCGCCCCGCCGCTCTTAATATGCAGCCTTTCGCACGCAAATTTAAGGGTATGAAGAATTTAGCGCGGTGCGCAGCGGTGCGTGTGCCTTTATTGCTGGGGCGTGAAGTAATTGACGGAACCTTGGAGGGATTTATCTAGTGTTTTGGCGGCCATGGAGTGAATCAATACGTCTTCCTGGTGAATATGTGATGATATATACATGTTGCAGCAAAGGCACTCAGGCACAGGGTGGATATTCACGGAAATGTCGCACCAGTCACATAACTACTGCAAGGGGAAGGCACCCATGAGACTTTAATTTGCACTGGCGTTTCTGCTTCAACTTTCTGCAGTGCAATCGTTACATGCTTTCTTTGATACGTATGCAGATCCACTACTGGAAGGCAAGGGAAACAGCATACCCGCGTAAACACTCCTAATGAACAACCGCGCGGCCAAGTCACGCCACGCCACTTAAATCAACCCGTTCCCCACAAACACACTCACAGCGAGGCGGTGACAATCATGTTTGTTTGCTCTACCCACACTAACTCACTGGGCCGCCTAATTTCCCTTACTCCCCACCCCCTCCCCCACAGCGAGGATAGAACGAACCGAGCATTCCTTGCCACACTGTCTCAGTACATAGTTCTAGAAATTGTTTCAACTTCTGTGCCGTTGCTGTTTTACTTCTGACAAAGATACGACTGCTACTGCTGCTCTTGGTAACAGCAATACCACCACACCATCACTGACATAAACAACAACAACAACAACAACAACACATATTCTTACTGTTAGACCCACTCAAACAAACAACATTCCTACCACCATCAACGAACTAACCCAAATTACGCTGGCACACTCCACACACATCAGCACATCTCATCTCCACGGCACCTCATTTGTTCCCACGCCCGGAGTAGGTGGCGGCACCCAATTAACAAACGGAAAGAGGGGACATAGCGAAAGAATAGAGACAGGGGAAGGGAGGTAAGGTAAGGGAAGAGCGGAGATGACACGAGAGGAGACAAGAGGAGAGGAGACAAGATGAGGAAACGACCCAGCGTGAAAGTAGGTAAGACGTAGTTTAAGAAAGAGAGAGAGAGAGAGAGAGAGAGAGAGAGAGAGAGAGAGAGAGAGAGAGAGAGAGAGAGAGAGAGAGAGAGAGAGAGAGAGAGGAAAGCCAGAGAAGCGTGCACAGCCTCTGGGGACACGCTCAGGAGACGGGTACAAGTGGTCCCAAGGGCGACACATCAGACGCGTCACGGCCGATGGAGAACGTGGCATTACCTGGCATGCAGATTTATGCCACCCCAGAACCCCATTATGAGAGAGGCGGCGCAGGAGGCGATGGAGGTGACGGTGAAGGTGAGAGTGATGATAATGGTGATTGCTGAGAGAGATGGTATTTGGAGTACTGATGGTGATGATGCGTGTGGTGGCAAGTGTCATGAGTGGTGAAATGGTGTTTATGGTGGAGATGATAGTGGTGATAGTGCTTGGACGGTGTGATAGGTGATGGTAGTGGTGATGGAGGTTGTAAATATTCAAACGTTTTCATTATTATATCATCACTCACCATCACCATCATGAGAGAGAGAGAGAGAGAGAGAGAGAGAGAGAGAGAGAGAGAGAGAGAGAGAGAGAGAGAGAGAGAGAGAGATTCAATACAGGCAGAAGGAGAAGCAAAAAAAAAATTTATAAAAAGTCTTCTCGCTTACCCAGTGTCGTTTTTTCCCCTTCCCTTTGCGCCGCCCGACACTCTCACCCCGCGCCTGTCACACCTCACCCTGCGGCGCCTCGTCCCCCACGCCTTGCTGTCACACTATTCATACGTGCACTTCTTAACAAGCTACAATATTTTTTTTTCCCTAAAGCCCAAGCATCTCTCTCTCTCTCTCTCTCTCTCTCTCTCTCTCTCTCTCTCTCTCTCTCTCTCTCTCTCTCTCTCTCTCTCTCTCTCTCTATCTATCTATCTCTCTCTCTCTCTCTCTCTCTCTCTCTCTGTCTTAGATGGTTTCCCCTCATCACAATACTTTTTTTTGTAATCCTTAATAATTTTTGCTTTCCTTTCCACACAAAATAATAGGAAAATTTTTACGCCAAGGCTTGGAACGGTCTGCCTTCCTCGGGGCTTCATCTTCCAGCGAATTAAGACTCTTTATAACAATATGAAAGTGAAATTAGTATTCGCCATTTGGAACGCTCCCTCTTTTAACCTTTTTTCTTTCTTTTTTTTTTTTTTGAGGCCTCGTTTCGAGAATCTTTTAATAATTCATGTACCATTATTCCCATTCTCCTTATTTATGTCTGTCTGTCTGTCTGTCTGTCTGTCTGTCTGTCTGTCTGTATTTCTCAATATTAGCAGAAGCCTTAACAGTAAAAGACAATATTACAAACTTCCCACCCTTCCAAAAAAAAAAAAAAAAAAGAAAAGTAAAGTCTCACAACATTCTCATGAGCCGACTGAAGGGAGACAGAAAGACAAAGAGTGACCCTTGTCTTCTTTCCTCTCTCCCCTGAAGCGCCGCGCAAACGTGAGAAATGTCTATGTATTGCAGGCGTCATTAAAGGCGACTTCTATTCCACGATCAATACTCCGCTTCAGGAACACCAAAGAATGACTGTTTGTTATGTACTCGTATTGTTATGACGCTTTGCTCCTTCTTCCTTCGCTCCAGCGTTGCTTCATATGTTTGCTCCTTCTCTTGTGGTTGGTTGTCCAGCTTTCAATTTGTTATGAAGGGATTAAAAAAGGACTCATAAATATAACTCGAGCAATTATATGTTTCTGACTGTCCTCACTTTGTTGATGAATGGTTTAAAAATTTTTCCTGTGAGTGAATGGTTAGTGATTGTGGATGTGAATAGATATATAGTGGCTTCAGTATATCACCAAATTTTTATCGACTAAGCTTTCAAATAATTTTCAGCATGAGACTTTATTTACTGGCCCAATTCTGAGCAATGAATGGTCTTCCCCTGACTTTCCCCATAAGTCACGGCGGCGTGTCGATCTTTCTTAAGTTCTCATCTTTCACTTCCTGTCTGGTCTCGTTATATATACTGCGCCCTTCGCTTCATTCGTTATCTGCCAGTGTATCCACATATCCTGTCTTTCCATTTCACTTTCCATTCGTTTCTTTACTATCTATATATTTTTTTTCCTTTTGTTTTCCTTATTAGAGAGAGAGAGAGAGAGAGAGAGAGAGAGAGAGAGAGAGAGAGAGAGAGAGAGAGAGAGAGAGAGAGAGAGAGAGAGAGAGAGAGAGAGAGAGAGAGAGAGAGAGAGAGAGACGTTACACTGTTATTATCAACAACAATAATAGGCACCAAAAGTTATGTCAGATGGGGCTGGCGAGGGCGACCACTTGGTAATGTCTTCCCCTGTGTGACCCTCGGACCCTCGGCGGCCCGCGTCCAGCACGGCAGGTCTTGAGGGGTTGCACAGCGGAAATGGAATACTGGGTGCTGGGTAGAGTTTCACTGCAATTTCAATAGTATATTAATTAAATTCCTTCCGTTTAGCATATGACCTGAAAGCTGACACGATCTCAAGAAAGCAAATTTTGTATATTAAATAAAAAAAGGCAGATATTAGAAGATATATAAGGACTAGGAAGAAATATGAATAATAAGTCGAATTGCTAGCTCTCATGGACTGAAATGTTACTGAGAAATGTTCATGTTTTGTTTAACGCATAAATAGAAAAAAAAAATATATGAATTCCTTACTTTCGAATTAAAGAAGAAACGCTAATATCCAAGTATCGTCTTCTATTCGGCGTCTGACATTATAATTGACCTGCACATCGTATTCGTAAGTCTGGTATTGACACCTTCACTGTGAAAAGTTCTTGGAAAACATAATGGAGGTACTGTCATCTCCCTTGAATAAGAATCCCCACCATTGATCACCCAGTCTCTCTCTCTCTCTCTCTCTCTCTCTCTCTCTCTCTCTCTCTCTCTCTCTCTCTCTCTCTCTCTCTCTCTCTCTCTCTCCTCGCTTCACATACATATTCTTGCCCTCATCAAGTGTGTCACCAAGATGTTGCCTGCACTTCCTTCCCACAAAACTGGGGCAGGCCACGACTGACACATGAAAGGCCTTTTTTTTCTTAACTTTGGGGTTGTAGGCGAGTGTAGTCTCTCGAGGCAGAAAACTTGCTGCTGAAACGCCATAACTCTTGCAACGTGAAAGTTCCGTTACCAGTTGCTTTTGAGAATAGGAGGAGGAGGAGGAGGATGAGGAGGAGGAGGAGGAGGAGGAGGAGGAGGAAGAGGAGAAACGCGATGAAATCAATCACGTTCTTCCAATTGATATTCCACAATATGCATTGTAAGCAAAATCTTATTTGTCTTGAAGATGCCAACATTATTTTGTCTTGAGAAAGATGTTTAAAACTCAATAATCTTAATTTATTTCCAAATGTATATTTATCTTTCATTATTGGAAATATTTTTTTTATCTCCAAATTTTCGACTTCTTTACTATCTGATATACGTCCATTTAAACTGATGTGATTTATACAACATTATGATTTTACTTTTTAATATACTTCATGTTGCCACAATTCTGTCATGAATACTAAAAACTTTTATTCCTGGCTTGCATACTGTTTCTGATCTGCATAACGTGTTCTCTCTTCGCAACCAGCTCGTTCATCACCAGGGACGTGATGGCTCGTTTGTCGTCACGGTAACGAAGGTGCCTGTGCATTTTTATCGGATCCTCTTCCCCTGTTCCAAATTACCATTATTTCAATCACGCGTCGCAAGTTACCGCCGCCCGCCGCTGCCTCGACAGTCTGGTGGGGGGTTGCGTGATGCCCTCCACCCTGCTTGACCTACATCTACTATTTCTTGGCGCTCTTGTTCTTTAGTTTCATCCAGAAAACGAAGAGCGTCTTAGATTTCTACTCCGGCATTGCTTGATTCATTCTGCATTTCGTTTCGCCTGTACTGGATACATCGTCATCCCTGTGACGTCAGTGAGTTATCGTAAAGGAGGAGAAAACTTTTCCTTTTCTCAGAGTGGTATATTTTTTCCATATATTAAAATTTGGATCAGTCTCATGATTTTGTTGAATAGTAACACACACACAAAAAAAAAAAAAAAAAAAAAAACATGAGTTTTGACCCGTCATATTTGTGCCAAAATCCATCGCCAAGACTGTGCTGCATCAAGAAAATAAGGTCATCTTTACCAAACAAAAAATTCTGCCCCATCATTATGAGTGTCAAAATCCATCAGCAAGACAGCACTGCATCATGCCATCAGTTACACACTTTTTTTTTTTTTAAGAAAACAAGGTCACCTTCACCAAACACAAAATGTCACTTGTCAGAAACAAAGCTGAAACAAAGCCTCTCACACCAAACAACAATACTCAAAAAGTCCTGCATCAAAGGACAGAATAAGCTCACTAAGTTGTCGTGGGCAGCGGGGCCGTGGTGGGTCTCCTGGGCGAAGGGGAGGTGGCAGGCCTTCCATCGATCAGGCGAGTCAGCATGACCACAGAATTGTGTAATCTGTGTTTCGTAACTTATTCATTCTTAAGGTTTTCTTAAAGGCGCTGACAGACATACCATCAAGGCAAGGCATCCACTTTGTTTTCAATACATTTCTACTGTCTCCATGCAACAACAGGCAATGGAGACAAAAAACCGTGTAGTATGTGCTTTGAATAACGCATTGTTTTACATTGCACACCCATCCCTTACTCATGATCAACTCTTCTTTTCACTTTACGTCACAATGGAGACTATTGAATAATGCACTTCACCATCTTCGCAATAATCGATCGGCGCTGCTACCATTCTCGCACACGGTCTTACTTTGCAAACTCATGTCAAACTGTCACACATGGACCCGATGATAGAAGTAAAACAGTCAAAGTTATTTATGCATCGATTTATTCATTACCTTTCAGAGACGAGCGACAAAATTCGAAGAAAAGATTGTACAGATAATGATTTAATAACCTGAGGCTGAACGATTTGGAATACAGTGTTCAGTTTGTTGTGTGCCGTGAAAGGAACTAAAAGGACAAGACTGGAAAGATAGAAAAATAGTTTAACAAATTTCTCGTTTCACAGAGAAGTTACCTTTTTTTATTTATATTTATTTCGTGTTTTTATGAGGGTTCTGCATTTCTCCTCCGACACTTTTAAGCATAAGCAATACAAGTTTACCCTATATTATCTTTCTAATAGTCGCATTTGTACGAAAAGTGTGTCGTTCACATTAGCAAGATTCGGGAGATATTTGAAAACCTTTATGTTTAAAAAAAAAAATAATAATAATGATTATAAAATTCATCATCTACTTGGTTATTGAATGCAACTGAAATACTTTCGAGTTTTCAAATGAAAACATTCTCTGATAATTCAGAGAAGAAAACTTCATTATCTACGGTATCGAACCTTACTCTAGCGTGCTTTTTCCCCAATTAGTCGTGATGTTACCTATCATCACGTAAACTTATCATAATCCGAAAATTCCTGCCGTACACATTTGCGTGTGGTGATATATAGATTATCTTGCCAATTTCAGTCATACTGCATAAGCCAACAGAACCAACAAAAACACAACAGGCAGACTTGTGTAAATTAGGATTTGCTGAAAGATGAAACACAAATATCAAGAATTGTGTCACGGTCCTCAGCGGACATATGAGATCATGTGTGGTGAGTCTTTGTTTAAGCTACCTGTGTCTCTGTTAAGCTCATACTGGTGCTGCTCTTAGAAATGAATAATTGATAGCATAATTATGAATTTCAAATGAACATTTCAGATTGATGGTGACTTACACTTGACAGTTTTAATAATGCTATAATTATTCTTAATAAAAGATGATTCCTGGAAGCACTTCATGTCATACAATTAAAGAGACTACACAAAAAATATCGTTCATATAAAAAAAAAAAGCTGAAATCACCGGAACCACTGGCGAGGAAAATAATTGTTATATAAAAGTCTATGGTGCAATCCGAATGCAAATCACTCCTGACCAATAATTTTCAGTTGCAGATCAGAATACAAATAAGACTTTATTTATTTATTTATTTATCTATTTAATTATTTATGATTTTTTTGTGAGTGACGGATTGTGATGTTTCAGTGTTGAGCAGCGCTGCACATTACATTTCGACCGTGATATCTAACAGTTTACATATGCAAAGACAATCAGACGTTGTCAAGTGGGTTTGTGACGAAAAGTTTTGAATGAATAACAATGGAAACGGATTCCACTAAAAGCTCTCTTGTATACTTATTACGAAACAAGAACACAACACATCAAAGAAGGAGGAGGAGGAGGAGGAGGAGGAGGAGGAGGAGGAGGAGGAGGAGGAGGAGGAACATATAAAAGTCGTAAGGAGTATACTTCCTGATGTATATAAAGTAATAAATAAAGTGATAAATAATTAAGTTCGAACATTCGCTCGGCTCAGCAACACTACCGGACAAGATATATGTAATTCCCATGAAGAACTGGGCAATAATGTTTTGTATATGGCTGGCTTTTAGCAAATTAAACTGTAAACTTAGTAAGGGAGGTGCATGTGTGTGTGTGTGTGTGTGTGTGTGTGTGTGTGTGTGTGTGTGTGTGTGTGTGTTCTAAAAGTCTCTCTCTCTCTCTCTCTCTCTCTCTCTCTCTCTCTCTCTCTCTCTCTCTCTCTCTCTCTCTCTCTCTCTCTCTCTCTCTCTCTCTCTCTCTCTCTCTCTCTCGTCACAAGCTAAGCACGAAAAAAAGGGGCTAAGACGCATCCTCACTTCTTTCATGTTGCCTCCAAAAAGCTCCTCGTCAAAGTCACGACGCAGCCTCCACTTTCATCCGCTGTCCACTGTCTTATGGATCGACTTACTTGAGCCCAAATCTAAACATCCAGAGGGAACGAGCTTAGGAAAAAGACCCACGACAGGCGGAAAGACACAGAATATTCCTTCAAACCTTTTATTTTATTTCTTTCTCTCTCTTACTCATAATGGCTTAGCTGCTGCACACACACACGCACACATTCACATACACATACACACACACACACACACACACACACACGACTTTCATTCTACCTTTTAAGATTATTTTCCCGTTATACTACTCCGCGATTCTTACTCTCGTATCGTAATGTAAAATCTCTCTCTCTCTCTCTCTCTCTCTCTCTCTCTCTCTCTCTCTCTCTCTCTCTCTCTCTCTCTCTCTCTCTCTCTCTCTCTCTCTCTCTCTAAGGTAAAATTTCCATCTTTATTCCACCACCACCACTATCACCGCCACCACCACCACCACTACCACCATACAGGCAGGAAGCCCCTTGCTCGCTGAAGAAAGCTTTGCATCGACCGTCTGTGTAATTTTCCGTGTTGGCTGGCCAACGGAAAGGGGTCAGCTCTTCCTCCTCCTTCCCTTCCTATTCTTTGGGTGTTTCTCTTTTCTTTTCCTCGTCTTCTTCCCCCTCAAGATACTATTCTTCCTTCTTTCTACCTTCGAAACACGAGACGCGTCACTTTCCTTAATTCGCGAAAGACATCACAAAGGGAGTTCATTGTACGACTCGTGCTTTTGTATGTTGGTCCTGTGAAAGTTGGGCGTCATCGAAACTACCTTAGTTGTTGTTTTTTGTTGTACAATACCACGCGTTTCTCCCTCCCTCCCAAGATATTTGACTCCCTCTGGATGGCCTTTATAGCACCGTTGAAATACTGAAGGAAAAAGGGAAAAAAATATCCCCGGGAGAAGGAGGAGAAAATATTTTTACAGCAACCTTGAAGACATTCTCTTTCCGTAAAACTGCAGTCGTTAGGTACATGGCCTCGCTTAAAAGTGCTTTGTTCCTGTGGTTGTCTCGGAGGAACGTTTACAGCTGGCCAGGTAGTCCTCTAGCTAGCTTGTCCTAACTAAAAGAAAATTCTCCAGCCAGCAAAAAGAGAAATGAAGCTGTCAGTCAGTTAGCTACAGCCCCGTTGTCCGTTACGCCAGTTAATGAGTTGCTCAACTAACCTTCAACCAGACATTCGACTAGACAGCCAATTAGTAAGGTAGTCAGCCACTCTCCATCCGGAAGTGACTAGCAATTATCAGTAAAGCTAGAAATGTTCCTCTAGCAGACATTCCTAAGGTTTGCTAACTCTTCCTATGCCTTCCACCCACCCATCCACTCACCCAGAGAAGCTGCAATAATTTCTCCGACAGCACAAGTGGGACCAGTACGCAAACCAAAATCAGAGTACAAGACGTGTTTGCCCTACAACAAGGAGAGAGAGAGAGAGAGAGAGAGAGAGAGAGAGAGAGAGAGAGAGAGAGAGAGAGAGAGAGAGAGAGAGAGAGAGAGAGAGAGAGAAAACGAAAATTAAATATCAGAGAATAATCTAAAAATTTAGGTAAGTAAAGAAGTAAAGAATGAGAGTACGAAAGAGAATGGAAGAAAGCGACTGTATTGGGCTCAGTAAATCGTGATTCCAGGTGTTGCCGAGCGGAGGGGAACTGACCGAGAAAAAAGGCAACGAGAGAGGGGAAGGAACACTGACCCAGACTAGGGGAGGAGGGGGAGGAGGCGAAAAGGGAAGAACAGTATAAATGAGTGTAAGTTGTATGTTACGCTGGAAATGTAGCGCTGGAAATGTCGTTAGCTATTAACAAGCCACCATCACCTGGAAAGGCAAGCTATATAACGAGAAAGGATAGATAATTGCTGCATCTTTATAATTTTTAAACAAACTTATTGAGAAGGATGGCAGTTTCGTAAGAGTTAGACTGGGAAAAGAAGAGGAAAAGTGTATCATAGTTTCATGTACATGCATGCCAAATTTGCATCTATGAATTCATTTGTGTGTGTGTGTGTGTGTGTGTGTGTGTGTGTGTGTGTGTGTGTGTGTGTGTGTGTGTGTGTGTGTGTGTGTGTGTGTGTGTGTGTGTGTGTGTGTGTGTGTGTGTTTTACCTCTTACATTTTTTGCTTAGACACCCCCATTCTCTCTCTCTCTCTCTCTCTCTCTCTCTCTCTCTCTCTCTCTCTCTCTCTCTCTCTCTCTCTCTCTGTATCTCTTTGTACGTGTCCCCACTGGTTTGTTTCAGAGAGCATTATGTGGATTTCCTACTGAGTGAGAGCATTTTGGACCGATATTTTTAAGCTGTAAGCCGAGGGAAACTTTGTGCAGCGTTATTTTTGTTTGTTACAAAGGGATCGGCGCACTCGTCTTTCAAAAGGAGGAACTGCAACGAGCACAGGGTCAGGGAGATGAGGCAACTGTTGTAAAGAGCATGGAAAAACACGGTGCAGAGTTGGTAAGTGGAAGTGTACGCATTTGAGCTGACGTAGTGAGATGGTGGACTAAATGCTCCAAGTGAGGAGAACGAGTTGCTTAGTGAGATAAGATTCTTTCAAATTTATTACGTGTGTTCCCTAATAATTCCTCGATGAGTGATAAGATTCTCAATTTATGATCAACAAACTGGCAAAAAAGTAAAAAGTAGAAAATATATATACAGAAAGGACATGTACACTGAAAATACAAGATACTGATAAAAGAAGTTTTAATGAAAGCTTTTAAAGGATGAATAAAAAAAAAATCACTTACTAATATACCAGCAATATACATGAAATATACCATTTACTGATATTCTTAGCACGCAGACTTGCATAACAGTATTAGCTCCCATGAATTTATTGTAGGACACAGGTTACTCATATTCACACTTATCAGACAGCTGGTATGGATGTCACTCGCCAGCAATAGACAGATTGGTATGAACGGACAGAGAAGAGAATAAAGAACACAGAATATATCAATATGCGAAATCCACGTTAGGTTAAGGGAGGAAAAGAGCAAGTGGGACGACAAGGGTTTTCTCATAATACGCTACTTAAAGTTGAGATAATTTCAGATCCACGGGTCTAAGCGTGTGTGTGCGTGTGTGTGTGTGTGTGTGTGTGTGTGTGTGTGTGTGTGTGTGTGTGTGTGTGTGTGTAGACATACGTCAGCGCGTTTTAAGAATAAATAAGGAATTGTAACTTTTTGATGTGGTGGCGAAGGTGACGAAAAACATAATTAAATGAACGTGTCAGCAGCTCAAAGGAGGAGAAGAAAAATGCCGGGGAAGGGAAAACGAGGAAATGTTGTCATTAGTAAGAGAGAGAGAGAGAGAGAGAGAGAGAGAGAGAGAGAGAGAGAGAGAGAGAGAGAGAGAGAGAGAGAGAGAGAGAGAGAGAGAGAGAGAGAGAGAGAGAGAGAGAGAGAGAGACAGACAGACAGACAGACAGACAGACAGACAGACAGACAGACAGACAGACAGACAGACAGACAGAGAGAGACCAAAGGAGAAAAATGTAAAAGGAATAGTATTTTCCCTACAAAGGTGTGAGTATCTGTATGTAAAATTGGTTCTTTGAGGGAGGAGTAGCTTTTTCAATGAGCTTATTGTGCTGTTGCTTCTGCCGCTGCTGACAAAGGAAATAAGAGATTAAGGCAATTCTGTCTCTCTCTCTCTCTCTCTCTCTCTCTCTCTCTCTCTCTCTCTCTCTCTCTCTCTCTCTCTCTCTCTCTCTCTCATCTATCCATCTTTATCACTTTTCTCTCTCTCTCCGCCTCATTCACCTTGATGTACACGCTCTCTTAATCTAAGTCAAGTAAACTCCCACTCCTCCATGTAACTTTTTTTCTCGCTCCACCCCTCCCACCACCATCTCCTTGCCCTTACAACTCCCATACATCTCCCTCACTCTTCTTCCCTCTCTTCCTTCCTTCCACGCACTCCTTCCAGCACGGTGGCGAGTCTCCTCTCCCACACTGGATCGCTCCTTTCCAAATCTCGCCACAAATCACTGGAGTTCATCCGGGAGGCGGAGAATGAGAGAACCCAGGGCCCTTGAGCTCACCTCTGCTGAGACCTTCGTGTTTTCGCCTGCCTGTCTACTGTAACCTTCGTTCCGCCCCACATTTCTTCAGTGCTATTTATCCATTTACTTGTTCCTGTGTGACTGACGCGGGCGTGGTGATGTAGATGTGCACCGGAAGGAGGAGGAAGGAAGGAAGGAAGGTGAAGAAACCAATACAGACTAGAAAAATGCGGAAGAAGAGGCTGAAAAGGAGGAAAATATTGGAAAGAATGGAAATGAGGAGGGTGAAGATAAAAATGACAAGGATAACTAAGGTCAGACAAGAAAATTGTGGGTTAGGGTTCGGCCGGTATGGGAGAAAGGAAAGAATTAGGTTAGGCAAGGGAGGTGGAGAGGGAGAGAAGAACAACTTGAGGCAGACAAAGAGTGGTGGACATCCGCTGCGTGTGTATCGGTGTGGAGGGCAGAGAGGCGGCAGTGTGTCTGTGATGTGACGAAAGGAAAGAAGGAGGAGGGGAAGCAAGGAATGAGGAAAGGGGTAAAGGGAGAAAGAGAGGAAGGGAGTTTTGTTTATGTAAAAAAAAGAGAGAGGTTGCAGAAGGAATAGATAAGAAAGAAGGAAAAAGCAAAGAGGAGAGGGAAGAAAGAGATAGGAGCGACAAGGGGGAGTGTGGTAGTAGTGGTGGGGATGATGTAATGCAGAAGAGGGGAGGCAGAGTAATAAAGAAAGGAAAATGATAAGAGAGTGAGAGCAAGGAGGAAGAGCAAAGGACAAGAGAAGCAAAAGGAAAGGCATAAAATGGAAAAAGAATGAAGAAAGGAATAAGACAAGAGGAAAGAAAACTCACGAAATGTATGGAGAGAGAGAGAGAGAGAGAGAGAGAGAGAGAGAGAGAGAGAGAGAGAGAGAGAGAGAGAGAGAGAGAGAGAGAGAGAATACATAAAATGAGAGAATAGATTGGAAAGACTAGACAGAAAGGAAATAGAGGACTGCACATGTCAAAGATAAATATGCTGCTGTAATGATGAATTGCGAGTGCGAGAAAACGATTTATCTCACTTCTCAATATGTCTATCTCTAAGAAGGCTCACGAACGAATCCTCACCATAACATTCTTAAGACGATACTCAAATCCACTGTGTGTGCAACTGTTTTATATTCCCAACAGATTTCCTGGAACGGAATATTTGGGAAGAGTAAAAATGCAACGACGTCTCCTTAGTGGATAGAAGGACTCTATGGCGCGTCCCTAGCCAGGGGGATATTGCCACTCCCTTAGATTAAAGAGAACTGCAGGAGCGAGGGGGTGTGGAGGTGCTCGTCTCTGCCTGTCTGTGTGTGACGCTTGACTCGCCTCTGTGTTGTTCAGCGTTATGATTTCTCACCCTTAAGATAGTTCGTGTTTTTAGGAAAATAATATCTCTCTCTCTCTCTCTCTCTCTCTCTCTCTCTCTCTCTCTCTCTCTCTCTCTCTCTCTCTCTCTCTCTCTCTCTCTCTCTCTCTCTCTCTCTCTCTCTCTCTCTCTCTACGTAAAATCAAGAAGTACAATTTATGATAATGAATAAGAATAAAAACTCTCAAGACTAATTACAAAACCAGCGAGACGAGGATAAAGTACCAGTGAATCCATTTTTAGGTGTTCCTCCCTCTTTTCCTCTGCACGCTTCGCCGCCACGCACACAGACACAGAGGACAGTACTGTGTCACCTTCTTAAACATTTCACGATCTCTGTGCGGGAGGGTTACGAGCAGTCACAGTACTGCCTTTGTTTACTGACAACCTATGCTGACTGAATATTGTTTAATTCTATAACTTCAAATCTCCGAGACCTGCAGGGCCAAATCTTCCCTCCTCCAAGTGCAAATAAGTTGGTTACCCTTAATGATTCAAAGAGTATACACAAGGAAGGGGACAACGAACGTTTTTCCTTTATGTGCAAGGGAAATTGCAAGACTTGGAACTCTCTTAAATATGGATTATGTAATCTAAGGCAAGAAGATTGCAATGCCTTAGGATCGCCTTCTTTTCAATGTCTATAAATGCTCGGGTATGTTATTTTCTCTTATCAACAATGACGATGAAAAGTTACATTGCAAGATTACTTGCAAACTTAAACAGTCTTTCTTGCGTTCTGCGTCGTATGAAACAAGTCACACTGAAATATCTCCAACCAAATTTTTAGACTTTTATAGGAAGTTAGTATTACGAAATAAATAATTAAGCAACGTCTTGCATTTCATACTTTCAATTACGTTGAAATAGATCACATTATCATCTAAGGCAAATAAAATAAAAAAAAAAGGTTCATGTAGAAAATGGAGAATGATTTTCGATGCATCATGTAGTGCTCTCAGCTTCACATTATGGCCTCATTGTTACGAGGCCATTCAGGAGTTTAAGACAACCAGTGTTTCAACAGATAATCATGCAGCGTCAGAGCTTGGGGGAGGAAACCGACGAATATATTATAATCAGTGCGTGGTCTGCTTCGCCGCCTCATGGATCGATGGTCAGCGGGAGAGTCGTGACGCCAACATTCTTCCTCCTCAGCCTTGAGTAACCTTTTCCCCAGCGTCCCTTAACCCACGCAGATATCCACCAACAAACTGAAACACTCAATCGGTAAATCGTTGCCGAGCTGGGAATACCGCAGTCGTGCCTAGTATGAAGCCTCTGCCTGTCACGCGCCACTGAAATACTGCCCTCGTGAGACCCCAGATGCCGGTGTCTCCGAGTGTCTGGTGATTCACAGACATCCATGAACCGCAGGAGCGCACACCTTTAAAACCACAGAGTCCAAATCTTTATGGAGAAAAAATATATACGTTTCAAACATTTAAATTGTTCCAGGTATAATATTTGATCCAAAAAATATGCTACGACAAAACGTCCATAAACCACAATTACAGTTATGATGAGAAATTAATCCTGTCATACACACACCGACACATAAATACATATAAATACCACGGTGACGCCACGGATTTAGCTCACCGTCCATCACTGCGCATCCCGTCAGCCAGCGTGATGCAGGTGAGGCAGCGACACAGATGGGAATACTGTATGGTTGGAAAGAGACGAAGGTAAAGAATATTTTTTTTTTGTTGTCATAGGAAATCCCATTAATAAATATGATGTATAATGCATGATATAAATATGTATGCTTAAACCTTCCAATGCAGGCCAACAACAAAAGACCTCAAAGAAGCCACTATACATAATATGCTTTAAAGGTGTGCTGAGTCTTTCATGTTCTATTTCAAATATTGTAGCTTTTCCCTCGCCAACTTGACACGCGGCGAGAGAGAGAGAGAGAGAGAGAGAGAGAGAGAGAGAGAGAGAGAGAGAGAGAGAGAGAGAGAGAGAGAGAGAGAGAGAGAGAGAGAGAGAGAGAGAGAGAGAGAGAGAGAGAGAGAGAGAGAGAGAGAGAGAAAGGTAGGTTCAGATCAATTATCACTAAAAAGACTACAGATCTAGCCACACACACACACACACACACACACACACACACACACACACACAACAAAACGAAACAAAAAAAGAAAATAATAATATTCCAGTAAGTATAATGTAACGTTTAAGAATTTTTAAATCAATCCAATAAAAAAAAAAAATCATCTCTCTCTCTCTCTCTCGCGTGACTTATGAAAGTTTCTACCGCAATGACAAGCTTGGAAGGTGATGCTCAACAGAAGAAAAGAGAAGACTGGTTAGAGAGGTCAGAGGAGGAAGGGAAGGGAGCGTAAACTTATAAGGTGATCTATCGTGTGGCAACCTTCGTTTTAGGTCGTGCAAATAACAAGAGAAAATTCTGAGTCGCA